>NW_027008535.1:45000-90789 GCF_036934945.1 Oncorhynchus masou masou
TGTGTGTGATAAACAAATTGATGCTACATTCACAACCATCTGTATATTAGCCTTTTAACTGGGAAATATTATAGGCTTGACCTTTCGGTCATCAATTCGGTTGTGAGATAGGAGATGTGACCGCTTCGCTGTGGGGAAATGACCACTCTGCAGAAACTGGAACCGAGGAAGCAAAACCGTAAAACACAAAGACAAGCAGGCATCCCTGTCTGTATTCTGAACATGAAAAAAAAAAAAATAGTTGAAAGTGGAGCAATATTTTGTCCACTTTCCAATTTGTTGTGTGGGTCTGTTGGGAGGCGTGACATAAGGGCCTCTGAACACAGGAGTGGTTCACCATCAGTTAACTGGGCCTTCATCTGTGTACAACCTGTGACTCACTGTTTCACTGCAGGAGGCAGACCTGAATCCCACTTCTGTAATTTACTGGAGATTTTTTTTTTTACCTTTATTTAACCAGGCAAGTCAGTTAAGAACAAATTCTTATTTTCAATGACGGCCTGGGAACAGTGGGTTAACTGCCTATTCAGGTGCAGAGTGATAGATTTGTACCTTGTCGGCTCGGGGGTTTGAACTTGCATCCTTCCGGCTACTAGTCCAACGCTCTAACCACTAGGCTACCCTGCGCCTAACCACTAGGCTACCCTGCCTCTTACCACTAGGCTACCCTGCCTCTAACCACTAGGCTACCCTGCCTCTAACCACTAGGCTCCCCTCCTCTAACCACTAGGCTCCCTGCCTCTAACCACTAGGCTACCCTGCTCTAACCACTAGGCTCCCCTCCTCTAACCACTAGGCCACCCTGCCTCTAACCACTAGGCTCCCAGCCTCTAACCACTAGGCTACCCTGCTCTAACCACTAGGCTACCCTGTCTCTAACCACTAGGCTACCCTGCTTCTAACCACTAGGCTCCCCTCCTCTAACCACTAGGCTACCCTGCCTCTAACCACTAGGCTACCCTGCCTCTAACCACTAGGCTACCCTCCTCTAACCACTAGGCTACCCTGCTCTAACCACTAGGTTACCCTAAGTAACATTATATAAGGTAGCATTGTTTAAAGTGGCTAGTGATATATTTACATCATTTCCCATCAATTCCCATTATTAAAGTGGCTGGAGTTGAGTCAGTGTCAGTGTGTTGGCAGCAGCCACTCAATGTTAGTGGTGGCTGTTTAACAGTCTGATGGCCTTGAGATAGAAGCTGTTTTTCAGTCTCTCGGTCCCAGCTTTGATGCACCTGTACTGACCTCGCCTTCTGGATGATAGCGGGGTGAACAGGCAGTGGCTCGGTGGTTGATGTCCTTGATGATCTTTATGGCCTTCCTGTAACATCGGGTGGTGTAGGTGTCCTGGAGGGCAGGTAGTTTGCCCCCGGTGATGCGTTGTGCAGACCTCACTACCCTCTGGAGAGCCTTACGGTTGAGGGCGGAGCAGTTGCCGTACCAGGCGGTGATACAGCCCGCCAGGATGCTCTCGATTGTGCATCTGTAGAAGTTTGTGAGTGCTTTTGGTGACATGCCGAATTTCTTCAGCCTCCTGAGGTTGAAGAGGCGCTGCTGCGCCTTCTTCACGATGCTGTCTGTGTGAGTGGACTAATTCAGTTTGTCTGTGATGTGTATGCCGAGGAACTTAAAACTTGGTACTCTCTCCACTACTGTTCCATCGATGTGGATAGGGGGGTGTTCCCTCTGCTGTTTCCTGAAGTCCACAATCATCTCCTTAGTTTTGTTGACGTTGAGTGTGAGGTTATTTTCCTGACACCACACTCCGAGGGCCCTCACCTCCTCCCTGTAGGCCGCCTCGTCGTTGTTGGTAATCAAGCCTACCACTGTTGTGTCGTCCGCAAACTTGATGATTGAGTTGGAGGTGTGCGTGGCCACGCAGTCGTGGGTGAACAGGAGTACAGGAGAGGGCTCAGAACGCACCCTTGTGGGGCCCCAGTGTTGAGGATCAGCGGGGAGGAGATGTTGTTACCTACCCTCACCACCTGGGGCGGCCCGTCAGGAAGTCCAGTACCCAGTTGCACAGGGCGGGGTCGAGACCCAGGGTCTCGAGCTTGATGACGAGCTTGGAGGGTACTATGGTGTTGAATGCCGAGCTGTAGTCGATGAACAGCATTCTCACATAGGTATTCCTCTTGTCCAGATGGGTTAGGGCAGTGTGCAGTGTGGTTGAGATTGCATCGTCTGTGGACCTATTTGAGCTGTAAGCAAATTGGAGTGGGTCTAGGGTGTCAGGTAGGGTGGAGGTGATATGGTCCTTGACTAGTCTCTCAAAGCACTTCATGATGACGGAAGTGAGTGCTACGGGCGGTAGTCGCTTAGCTCAGTTACCTTAGCTTTCTTGGGAACAGGAACAATGGTGGCCCTCTTGAAGCATGTGGGAACAGCAGACTGGTATAGGGATTGATTGAATATGTCCGTAAACACACCAGCCAGCTGGTCTGCGCATGCTCTGAGGGGCGGCTGGGGATGCCGTCTAGGCCTGCAGCCTTGCGAGGGTTAACATGTTTAAATGTTTTACTCACCTCGGCTGCAGTGAAGGAGAGACCGCATTTTTCCGTTGCAGGCAGTGTCAGTGGCACTGTATTGTCCTCAAAGCGGGCAAAAAAGTTATTTAGTCTGCCTGGGAGCAAGACATCCTGGTCCGTGACTGGGCTGGATTTCTTCCTGTAGTCCGTGATTGACTGTAGACCCTGCCACATGCCTCTTGTGTCTGAGCCGTTGAATTGGGATTCTACTTTGTCTCTGTACTGACGCTTAGCTTGTTTGATAGCCTTACGGAGGGAATAGCTGCATTGTTTGTATTCAGTCATGTTACCCGACACCTTGCCCTGATTGAAAGCAGTGGTTCGCGCTTTCAGTTTCACGCGAATGCTGCCATCAATCCAAGGTTTCTGGTTAGGGAATGTTTTAATCGTTGCTATGGGAACGACATCTTCAACGCACGTTCTAATGAACTCACACACCGAATCAGCGTATTCGTCAATGTTATTATCTGACGCAATACGAAACATGTCCCAGTCCACGTGATGGAAGCAGTCTTGGAGTGTGGAGTCAGCTTGGTCGGACCAGCATTGGACAGACCTCAGCGTGGGAGCTTCTTTTTTTAGCTTTTGTCTGTAGGCAGGTATCAGCAAAATGGAGTCGTGGTCAGCTTTTCCGAAAGGGGGGCGGGGCAGGGCGTTATATGCGTCGCGGAAGTTAGAGTAACAGTGATCCAAGGTTTTTCCGCCCCTGGTTGCGCAATCGATATGCTGATAAAATTTAGGGAGTCTTGTTTTCAGATTAGCCTTGCTAAAATCCCCAACAACAATGAATGCAGCCTCCGGATAAATGGTTTCCAGTTTGCAAAGAGTTAAATAAAGTTTGTTCAGAGCCATCGATGTGTCTGCTTGGGGGGGGATATATACGGCTGTGATTATAATCGAAGAGAATTCTCTTGGTAGATAATGCGGTCTACATTTGATTGCGAGGAATTCTAAATCAGGTGAACAGAAGGATTTGAGTTCCTGTATGTTTCTTTTATCGCACCATGCCTCGTTAGCCATAAGGCATACACCCCCACCCCTCTTCTTACCAGAAAGGTGTTTGTTTCTGTCGGCGCGATGCGTGGAGAAACCCGTTGGCTGCACCGCTTCAGATAGCGTCTCACCAGTGAGCCATGTTTCCGTGAAGCACAGAACGTTACAGTCTCTGATGTCCCTCTGGAATGCTACCCTTGCTCGGATTTCATCAACCTTGTTGTCAAGAGACTGGACATTGGCAAGAGGAATGCTAGGAAGTGGGGCACGATGTGCCCGTCTCCATAGTCTGACCAGAAGACCGCCACGTTTCCCTCTTTTTCGGAGTCGTTTTTTTGGGTCGCTGCATGCGATCCATTCCGTTGTCCTGTTTGTAAGGCAGAACACAGGATCCGCGTCGCGAAAAGCATATTCTTGGTCATACTGATGGTGAGATGACGCTGATCTTATATACAGTAGTTCTTCTCGACTGTATGTAATGAAACCTAAGATGACCTGGGGTACTAATGTAAGAAATAACACGTAAAAAAAACAAAAAACTGCATAGTTTCCTAGGAATGCGAAGCGAGGCGGCCATCTCTGTCGGCGCCGGAAGTAGTCATGCCTCTAACCACTAGGCTACCCTGCCTCTAACCACTAGGCTACCCTGCCTCTAACCACTAGGCTAACCTGCCTCTCACCACTAGGCTACCCTGCCTCTAACCACTAGGCTAACCTGCCTCTCACCACTAGGCTACCCTGCCTCTAACCACTAGGCTAACCTGCCTCTCACCACTAGGCTACCCTGCCTCCCCCAGTTTGATAGTGAAGGAATAAAGTGAAAGCATAGAGTATCACAAAGACCATTTTTAATGACTGATTCCAACCCCTAAACCTGAAGGCTTGGTTCACTGTGAAGCAGACCTGGATTCACATCGCCTCTGTGCTATACTGGAGGTTATTACTGATCTGGGACCTGGCAAGGAGGTTAGTACTGATCTGGGACCAGGCAAGGAGGTTAGTACTGATCTGGGACCAGGCTAAGAGATTAGTACTGATCTGGGACCAGGCAAGGAGGTTAGTACTGATCTGGGACCAGGCTAGGAGGTTATTACTGATCTGGGACCAGGCTAAGAGATTAGTACTGATCTGGGACCAGGCTAAGAGATTAGTACTGATCTGGGACCTGGCTAGGAGATTAGTACTGATCTGGGACCAGGCTAAGAGATTAGTACTGATCTGGGACCTGGCTAGGAGGTTAGTACTGATCTGGGACCAGGCTAGGAGGTTATTACTGATCTGGGACCTGGCAAGGAGGTTATTACTGATCTGGGACCAGGCTAAGAGATTAGTAGTGATCTGGGACCTGGCTAGGAGGTTATTACTGATCTGGGACCTGGCTAGGAGGTTAGTACTGATCTGGGACCTGGCTAGGAGGTTATTACTGATCTGGGACCTGGCTAGGAGGTTAGTACTGATCTGGGACCAGGCTAAGAGATTAGTAGTGATCTGGGACCTGGCTAGGAGGTTAGTACTGATCTGGGACCTGGCTAGGAGGTTATTACTGATCTGGGACCTGGCAAGGAGGTTATTACTGATCTGGGACCAGGCTAAGAGATTAGCAGTGATCTGGGACCTGGCTAGGAGGTTAGTACTGATCTGGGACCAGGCTAGGAGGTTATTACTGATCTGGGACCAGGCTAAGAGATTAGTACTGATCTGGGACCAGGCTAAGAGATTAGTACTGATCTGGGACCTGGCTAAGAGATTAGTAGTGATCTGGGACCTGGCTAGGAGGTTAGTACTGATCTGGGACCTGGCTAGGAGGTTAGTACTGATCTGGGACCTGGCTAGGAGGTTATTACTGATCTGGGACCTGGCAAGGAGGTTAGTACTGATCTGGGACCAGGCTAGGAGGTTATTACTGATCTGGGACCAGGCTAAGAGATTATTACTGATCTGGGACCAGGCTAGGAGATTAGTACTGATCTGGGACCTGGCAAGGAGATTAGTACTGATCTGGGACCAGGCTAGGAGCTTATTACTGATCTGGGACCTGGCAAGGAGGTCAGCCTGGTCCCAGATCAGTTTGTGCATATTTGGCATGACAATGGCTATAGGAGTATACAGCACAAACTGAACTGGGAACAGGATACCACACTTGGTACAAATTACAATACATGGACTTTGTGTTGGTCGTTGGCACGGACCTTGAAGGGAGTGATAAACTGCACAAGAAATCACATCTGTAAACAATTCCATATTGGCATGCTAGATTAAATTATTGATGTGTGAGCTGCCTAAATATGGATGGGTTAGTAATCTAGCTTGATCAATCCAACTGAGAGCCCAATTCCCTGATAGATGTGAAATAAGGAATTCTATTAGAAATGTAATTAATGTAGCTAATGATATCTAAAAGGAAGGTTTCATAGGGGGAATATACATTTAGAAAGTCCATGTGAGAATGTGTGAAGTGCTTTGGGGGTTCTATTCCACCGGAATGCTAGAATGTTGGAATGAATTCTGTTCAGGAATGCTAGAATGTTGGAATGAATTCTGTTCAGGAATGCTAGAATGTTGGAATGAATTCTGTTCAGGAATGCTAGAATGTTGGAATGAATTCTGTTCAGGAATGCTAGAATGTTGGAATGAATTATGTTCAGGAATGCTAGAATGTTGGAATGAATTCTGTTCAGGAATGAAAAAAAAAGATACATTTGAAAATGACCCGCTTACGTTCCGCGGCATGTACACCTCAACCTACCACACTGTACGGCACAATGAGAGGCATCACGTTCCGCGGCATGTACACCACAACCTACCACACTGTACGGCACAATGAGAGGCATCACGTTCCGCGGCATGTACACCTCAACCTACCACACTGTACGGCACAATGAGAGGCATCACGTTCCGCGGCATGTACACCTCAACCTACCACACTGTACGGCACAATGAGAGGCATCACGTTCCCGCGGCATGTACACCACAACCTACCACACTGTACGGCACAATGAGAGGCATCACGTTCCGCGGCATGTACACCACAACCTACCACACTGTACGGCACAATGAGAGGCATCACGTTCCGCGGCATGTACACCTCAACCTACCGCACTGTACGGCACAATGAGAGGCATCACGTTCCGCGGCATGTACACCTCAACCTACCGCACTGTACGGCACAATGAGAGGCATCACGTTCCGCGGCATGTACACCTCAACCTACCGCACTGTACGGCACAATGAGAGGCATCACGTTCCGCGGCATGTACACCTCAACCTACCACACTGTACGGCACAATGAGAGCCATCACGGCTACCACTTGGACTGTCAATAAACCTCTTACATGTATACTGAACAAAAATATAAACACACTGGTGTACACGTCAATCCAGAGCATCCCAAACATGCTCAATAGATGACATGTCTCGTGAGTGTAAAGACCATGGAAGAACTGGGACATTTTCAGCTTCCAGGAATTGCGTACAGATCCCTGAAACACGGGGCTGTACATTATCATGCAGAAACATGAGGTGATATCGGTGGATGAATGGCCTCAGGACAATGGGCCTCAGGATCTCGTAGCGGTATCTCTGTATATTCAAATTGCAATCGATAAAATGCATCAAATGTACGCTGTCTGTCGCTTATGCCTTCAAATACCATAACCCTATCGCCACCATGGGGGCAAACAGCTTGCCATCACAACACCATACACGTGGTCTGCAGTTGTTATACTGTGCAGATACTGTAAAGTGCTGCAGGACTACTGTATGTGTGATATATCAGCTAGGGGCCCAGGGAATAGGCTTTATGCAAATACATACTGCCAAATTCTCTAAAACGACGCTGGAGTCGGCTTATGGTAGAGAAATTAACATTCAATTCTCTAGCAACAGCTCGGATGGACATTCCTGCATTCAGCATGCCAATTGCACGCTTCCTCAAAACTTGAGACATCTGTGACATTGTGTGCTGTGGCAAAACTGCAAATTTTAGAGTGACCTTTTATTGTCCACAGCACAAGGTGCACCTATGTAATGAGCATGCTGTATAATCAGCTTCTCGATATGCCACACATGTCAGGTGGATGGATTATCTTGGCAAATGTGTGCACAACAATTGAGAAATATATTTTATTTGAGCTCATGAAACACGGGACCAACACTTTACATGATGCGTTTATATATATTTTTCAGTGTATATTGAGACTAATTACAAGTGTCTGCAAAAGGTTTTAGCTCAGTCCCAAGTGGCTGTAGGTGCACATTATAAAGGCATAGCACTGTTCCTCAAACGGAAGTGTCCCTCCCTGACTGAGAGCGAGAAAGAGGCATTTTGTGTGTGCGGGGTGCGTGCGTGAATGTGTAAGTGCGTGTGTGTGTGTGTGTGTGAGAGCGATTGTGTGTGCGCGTGTGTTTGTGTTTATGCGTGTGCTTATGTACGTGCTGTGTGACGAAGTGAAGTAGGCAGCTCACAGAGAGACTGAATTAGCCTGTTACTTAAGGCATTTTGTCAGAGCAGGTTCATTAGGACATGACCTCTACAGTACTACTACTCCCTGGGACAACGTTTCATACTGTGGCAGTGTTAGAGTTCCTACAGATACTGTAAAGTACTGTATTCCTACAGTACTCCCCTTCCTCTCCCCGGTAACTATTCACCAGGTCGTTGCTGTAAATGAGAACGTGTTCAAAGTCAATTTACTTGGTAAAATAATAAAATGAAAATTAAATAATATATTGGCTAGGGGCCCAGGGGAATAGGTCTTATGTAAATAATCAAAATATCCCCTGGTTAGTGGACATAAACCCATATCTAGACTACTGTAGGACTATAGTGGATATAAATCTATATATAGACTACTGTAGGACTATAGTGGATATAAATCTATATATAGACTACTGTACTGTAGGACTATAGTGGATATAAATCTACATATAGACTACTGTAGGACTATAGTGGATATAAATCTATATATAGACTAAGCTACTGTAGGACTACAGTGGATATACATCTACATATAGACTAGTGTACTGTAGGACAATAGTGGATGTAAATTTATATATATAGACTACTCTACAGTAGGACTATAGTGGATATAAATCTACATATAGAGTACTGTAGGACTATAGTGGATATAAATCTATATATAGACTACTGTACTGTAGGACGATAGTGGATATAAATCTAAATCTATTTATAGACTACTGTAGGACAATAGTGGATATAAATCTATATATATAGACTACTCTACAGTAGGACTATAGTGGATATAAATCTACATATAGAGTACTGTAGGACTATAGTGGATATAAATCTACATATAGACTACTGTACTGTAGGACTATAGTGGATATAAATCTACATATAGAGTACTGTAGGACTATAGTGGATATAAATCTATATATAGAATACTGTACTGTAGGACTATAGTGGATATAAATCTACATATAGACTACTGTACTGTAGGACTATAGTGGATATAAATCTACATATAGACTACTGTACTGTAGGACTATAGTGGATATAAATCTATATATAGAATACTGTAGGACTATGGTGGATATAAATCTACATATAGACTACTGTAGGACTATTGTGGATATAAATCTGCATATAGACTACTGTAGGACTATAGTGGATATAAATCTACATATAGACTACTGTACTGTAGGACTATAGTGGATATAAATCTATATATAGACTACTGTACTGTAGGACTATAGTGGATATAAATCTACATATAGACTACTGTACTGTAGGACTATAGTGGATATAAATCTACATATAGAATACTGTAGGATTAAAGTGGATATAAATATACATATAGACTACTGTACTGTAGGACTATAGTGGATATAAATCTACATATAGACTACTGTAGGACTATAGTGGATATAAATCTACATATAGAATACTGTACTGTAGGACTATAGTGGATATGAATCTATATATAGACTACTGTACTGTAGGACTATAGTGGATATAAATCTATATATAGAATACTGTAGGACTATAGTGGATATAAATCTACATATAGAATACTGTACTGTAAGACTATAGTGGATATAAATCTACATATAGAATACTGTAGGACTATAGTGGATATAAATCTACATATAGAATACTGTAGGACTATAGTGGATATAAATCTACATATAGAATACTGTACTGTAAGACGATAGTGGATATAAATCTACATATAGAATACTGTACTGTAGGACTATAGTGGATATAAATCTACATATAGAATACTGTACTGTAGGACTATAGTGGATATAAATCTACATATAGAATACTGTACTGTAGGACTATAGTGGATATGAATCTATATATAGACTACTGTACTGTAGGACTATAGTGGATATAAATCTACATATAGACTACTGTAGGACTATAGTGGATATAAATCTACATATAGAATACTGTAGGACTATAGTGGATATAAATCTACATATAGACTACTGTACTGTAGGACTATAGTGGATATAAATCTACATATAGAATACTGTAGGACTATAGTGGATATAAATCTATATATAGACTACTGTAGGACTATAGTGGATATAAATCTACATATAGAATACTGTAGGACTATAGTGGATATAAATCTACATATAGAATACTGTACTGTAGGACTATAGTGGATATACATCTATATATAGACTACTGTACTGTAGGACTATAGTGGATATAAATCTACATATAGACTACTGTAGGACTATAGTGGATATAAATCTACATATAGAATACTGTAGGACTATAGTGGATATAAATCTACATATAGAATACTGTAGGACTATAGTGGATATAAATCTATATATAGACTACTGTACTGTAGGACTATAGTGGGTATAAATCTACATATAGAATACTGTAGGACTATAGTGGATATAAATCTACATATAGAATACTGTAGGACTATAGTGGATATAAATCTACATATAGAATACTGTACTGTAGGACTATAGTGGATATAAATCTACATATAGAATACTGTACTGTAGGACTATAGTGGATATAAATCTACATATAGAATACTGTACTGTAGGACTATAGTGGACATAAATCTACATATAGAATACTGTACTGTAGGACTATAGTGGATATAAATCTATATACAGACTACTGTACTGTAGGACTATAGTGGATATAAATCTACATATAGAATACTGTAGGACTATAGTGGATATAAATCTACATATAGAATACTGTAGGACTATAGTGGATATAAATCTACATATAGACTACTGTACTGTAGGACTATAGTGGATATAAATCTACATATAGAATACTGTAGGACTATAGTGGATATAAATCTATATATAGACTACTGTAGGACTATAGTGGATATAAATCTACATATAGAATACTGTAGGACTATAGTGGATATAAATCTACATATAGAATACTGTAGGACTATAGTGGATATAAATCATATAGAATACTGTAGGATATAGAATAGAATACTGTAGGACTATAGTGGATATAAATCTACATATAGACTACTGTACTGTAGGACTATAGTGGATATAAATCTACTGTAGACTATAGGATATAAATCTACATATAGACTACTGTACTGTAGGACTATAGTGGATATAAATCTATATATAGTAGGATATAAATCTACATATAGAATACTGTAGGACTATAGTGGATATAAATCTACATATAGAATACTGTAGGACTATAGTGGATATAAATCTACATATAGAATATAAGGACGATAGATATAAATCTACTGAATACTGTAGGACTATAGTGGATATAAATCTACATATAGAATACTGTAGGACTATAGTGGATATAAATCTACATATAGAATACTGTAGGACTATAGTGGATATAAATCTACATATAGAATACTGTAGGACTATAGTGGATATAAATCTACATATAGAATACTGTAGGACTATAGTGGATATAAATCTACATATAGACTACTGTAGGACTATAGTGGATATAAATCTACATATAGACTACTGTAGGACTATAGTGGATATAAATCTACATATAGACTACTGTACTGTAGGACTATAGTGGATATAAATCTACATATAGAATACTGTAGGACTATAGTGGATATAAATCTACATATAGACTACTGTACTGTAGGACTATAGTGGATATAAATCTAGATATAGAATACTGTAGGACTATAGTGGACATAAATCTACATATAGACTACTGTACTGTAGGACTATAGTGGATATAAATCTACATATAGACTACTGTACTGTAGGACTATAGTGGATATGAATCTACATATAGACTACTGTACTGTAGGACTATAGTGGATATAAATCTATATATAGATATAAATCCACATATAGACTACTGTAGGACTATAGTGGATATAAATCTACATATAGACTACTGTACTGTAGGACTATAGTGGATATAAATCTACTGTAGGACTATAGATATAAATCTACATATAGACTACTGTAGGACTATAGTGGATATAAATCTACATATAGAATACTGTACTGTAGGACTATAGTGGATATAAATCTATATATAGACTACTGTAGGACTATAGTGGATATAAATCTATATATAGACTACTGTAGGACTATAGTGGATATAAATCTGTACTGTAGGACTATAGATATAAATCTACATATAGACTACTGTAGGACTATAGTGGATATAAATCTACATATAGACTACTGTACTGTAGGACTATAGTGGATATAAATCTATATATAGAATACTGTAGGACTATAGTGGATATACATCTACATATAGACTACTGTACTGTAGGACTGTAGTGGATATAAATCTACATATAGACTACTGTAGGACTATAGTGGATATAAATCTACATATAGAATACTGTAGGACTATAGTGGATATAAATCTATATATAGACTACTGTACTGTAGGACTATAGTGGATATACATCTACATATAGACTACTGTACTGTAGGACTATAGTGGATATAAATCTACATATAGAATACTGTACTGTAGGACTATAGTGGATATAAATCTACATATAGACTACTGTAGGACTATAGTGGATATAAATCTACATATAGACTACTGTAGGACTATAGTGGATATAAATCTACATATAGACTACTGTAGGACTATAGTGGATATAAATCTACATATAGAATACTGTACTGTAGGACTATAGTGGATATAAATCTACATATAGACTACTGTAGGACTATAGTGGATATAAATCTACATATAGACTACTGTACTGTAGGACTATAGTGGATATAAATCTAAATATAGAATACTGTACTGTAGGACTATAGTGGATATAAACCTAAATATAGACTACTGTACTGTAGGACTATAGTGGATATAAACCTAAATATAGACTACTGTACTGTAGGACTATAGTGGATATAAATCTAAATATAGACTACTGTAGGACTATAGTGGATATAAATCTACATATAGACTACTGTACTGTAGGACTATAGTGGATATAAATCTAAATATAGAATACTGTAGGACTATAGTGGATATAAATCTAAATATAGACTACTGTAGGACTATAGTGGATATAAATCTACATATAGACTACTGTACTGTAGGACTATAGTGGATATAAATCTATATATAGACTACTGTAGGACTATAGTGGATATAAATCTAAATATAGACTACTGTAGGACTATAGTGGATATAAATCTACATATAGACTACTGTACTGTAGGACTATAGTGGATATAAATCTATATATAGACTACTGTAGGACTATAGTGGATATAAATCTACATATAGACTACTGTACTGTAGGACTATAGTGGATATAAATCTACATATAGAATACTGTACTGTAGGACTATAGTGGATATAAATCTACATATAGACTACTGTACTGTAGGACTATAGTGGATATAAATCTACATATAGACTACTGTACTGTAGGACTATAGTGGATATAAATCTATATATAGACTACTGTACTGTAGGACTATAGTGGATATAAATCTACATATAGACTACTGTACTGTAGGACTATAGTGGATATAAATCTACATATAGACTACTGTACTGTAGGACTATAGTGGATATAAATCTACATATAGACTACTGTAGGACTATAGTGGATATAAATCTACATATAGACTACTGTACTGTAGGACTATAGTGGATATAAATCTATATATAGACTACTGTAGGACTATAGTGGATATAAATCTACATATAGACTACTGTACTGTAGGACTATAGTGGATATAAATCTACATATAGAATACTGTACTGTAGGACTATAGTGGATATAAATCTACATATAGACTACTGTACTGTAGGACTATAGTGGATATAAATCTACATATAGACTACTGTACTGTAGGACTATAGTGGATATAAATCTATATATAGACTACTGTACTGTAGGACTATAGTGGATATAAATCTACATATAGACTACTGTACTGTATGACTATAGTGGATATAAATACTACTACTGTATAGACTACTGTACTGTAGGACTATAGTGGATATAAATCTACATATAGACTACTGTAGGACTATAGTGGATATAAATCTACATATAGACTACTGTAGACTATAGTGGATATAAATCTACATATAGACTACTGTAGGACTATAGTGGATATAAATCTACATATAGACTACTGTAGGACTATAGATGGATATAAATCTACATATAGACTACTGTACTGTAGGACTATAGTGGATATAAAATCTACATATAGACTACTGTACTGTAGGACTATATATAAATCTACATATAGACTACTGTAGGACTATAGTGGATATAAATCTACATATAGACTACTGTACTGTAGGACTATAGTGGATATAAATCTAAATATAGACTACTGTACTGTAGGACTATAGTGGATATAAATCTAAATATAGAATACTGTACTGTAGGACTATAGTGGATATAAACCTAATATATACTACTGTACTGTAGGACTATAGTGGATATAAACCTAAATATAGACTACTGTACTGTAGGACTATAGTGGATATAAATCTAAATATAGACTATCTAAATATAGAGTACTGTAGGACTATAGTGGATATAAATCTACATATAGACTTCTACTGTACTGTAGGACTATAGTGGATATAAAATCTAAATATAGAATACTGTAGGACTATAGTGGATATAAATATAAATCTAAATATAGAGTACTGTAGACTATAGTGGATATAAATCTACATATAGACTACTGTACTGTAGGACTATAGTGGATATAAATCTATATATAGACTACTGTAGGACTATAGTGGATATAAATCTAAATATAGACTACTGTAGGACTATAGTGGATATAAATCTACATATAGACTACTGTACTGTAGGACTATAGTGGATATAAATCTATATATAGACTACTGTAGGACTATAGTGGATATAAATCTACATATAGACTACTGTACTGTAGGACTATAGTGGATATAAATCTACATATAGAATACTGTACTGTAGGACTATAGTGGATATAAATCTACATATAGACTACTGTACTGTAGACTATAGTGGATATAAATCTACATATAGACTACTGTACTGTAGGACTATAGTGGATATAAATCTATATATAGACTACTGTACTGTAGGACTATAGTGATATAAATCTACATATAGACTACTGTACTGTAGACTATAGTGGATATAAATCTACATATAGACTACTGTACTGTAGGACTATAGTGGATATAAATCTACATATAGACTACTGTAGGACTATAGTGATATAAATCTACATATAGACTACTGTACTGTAGGACTATAGTGGATATAAATCTAATATAGACTACTGTAGGACTATAGTGGATATAATCTACATATAGACTACTGTAGACTATAGTGGATATAAATCTACATATAGACTACTGTACTGTAGGACTATAGTGGATATAAATCTACATATAGACTACCGTACTGCAGGACTATAGTGATATAAATCTACATAGACTACTGTACTGTAGGACTATAGTGGATATAAATCTATATATAGACTACTGTACTGTAGGACTATAGTGGATATAAATCTATATAGACTACTGTACTGTAGGACTATAGTGGATATAAATTACATATAGACTACTGTACTGTATGACTATAGTGGATATAAATCTACATAGACTACTGTAGGACTATAGTGGATATAAATCTACATATAGACTACTGTAGGACTATAGTGGATATAAATCTACATATAGACTACTGTAGGACTATAGTGGATATAAATCACATATAGACTACTGTAGGACTATAACTACATAGGATATAAATAACCCATACATAGACTACTGTACTGTAGGACTATAGTGGATATAAATCTACATATAGACTACTGTACTGTAGACCATAGTGGATATAAATCTACATATAGACTACTGTACTGTAGGACTATAGTGGATATAAATCTACATATAGACTACTGTAGGACTATAGTGGATATAAATCTACATATAGACTACTGTACTGTAGGACTATAGTGGATATAAATCTACATATAGACTACTGTACTGTAGGACTATAGTGGATATAAATCTACATATAGAATACTGTACTGTAGGACTATAGTGGATATAAATCTACATATAGACTACTGTACTGTAGACTATAGTGGATATAAATCTCATATAGACTACTGTACTGTAGACTATAGTGGATATAAATCTACATATAGAATACTGTACTGTAGGACTATAGTGATATAAATCTACATATAGAATACTGTACTGTAGGACTATAGTGATATAAATCTACATATAGAATACTGTACTGTAGACTATAGTGATATAAATCTATATATAGACTACTGTAGGACTATAGTGGATATAAATCTATATATAGATACTGTACTGTAGGACTATAGTGGATATAAATCTACTAGACTACTGTAGGACTATAGCGGATATAAATCTATATATAGACTACTGTACTGTAGGACTATAGTGGATATAAATCTACATATAGATACTGTACTGTAGGACTATAGTGGATATAAATCTATATATAATACTGTACTGTAGGACTATAGTGGATATAAATCTATATATAGAATACTGTACTGTAGACTATAGTGGATATAAATCTACATATAGACTACTGTACTGTGAGGACCATAGTGGATATAAATCTACATATAGACTCTGTACTGTAGGACTATAGTGGATATAAATCTATATATAGAATACTGTACTGTAGACTATAGTGGATATAAATCTACATAGAATACTGTACTGTAGGACTATAGTGGATATAAATCTACATAGACTACTGTACTGTAGGACTATAGTGGATATAAAATCTATATATAGAATACTGTACTGTAGGACTATAGTGGATATAAATCTATATATAGAATACTGTACTGTAGGACTATAGTGATATAAATCTACATATAGAATACTGTACTGTAGGACTATAGTGATATATAAATAGACTACACTATAGACTACTGTAGGACTATAGTGGATATAAATCTATATATAGAATACTGTACTGTAGACTATAGTGATATAAATCTACATAGACTACTGTAGGACTATAGTGGATATAAATCTATATAGAATACTGTACCTGTAGACTATAGTGATATAAATCTATATATAGAATACTGTACTGTAGGACTATAGTGGATATAAATCTACATATAGAATACTGTACTGTAGGACTATATAGTGGATATAAATCTACATATAGAATACTGTACTGTAGGACTATAGTGGATATAAATCTACATATAGACTACTGTACTGTAGGACTATAGTGGATATAAATCTACATAGAATACTGTACTGTAGGACTATAGTGGATATAAATCTATATATATAGAATACTGTACTGTAGGACTATAGTGGATATAAACTATATATAGAATACTGTACTGTAGGACTATAGTGGATATAAATCTATATAGAATACTGTACTGTAGGACTATAGTGGATATAAATCTATATAGAATACCGTACTGTAGACTATAGTGGATATAAATCTATATATAGACTACTGTACTGTAGGACCATAGTGATATAAATCTATATATAGACTACTGTACTGTAGGACTATAGTGGATATAAATCTATATATAGACTACTGTACTGTAGGACTATAGTGATATAAATCTATATATAGACTACTGTACTGTAGGACTATAGTGGATATAAATCTACATATAGACTACTGTACTGTAGACTATAGTGGATATAAATCTACATATAGACTAATGTACTGTAGGACTATATGGATATAAATCTACATATAGAATACTGTACTGTAGGACTATAGTGGATATAAATCTACATATAGACTACTGTACTGTAGGACTATAGTGGATATAAATCTATATATAGACTACTGTACTGTAGACTATAGTGGATATAAATCTACATATAGACTACTGTACTGTAGGACTATAGTGGATATAAATCTACATATAGACTACTGTACTGTAGACTATAGTGGATATAAATCTACATATAGACTACTGTACTGTAGGACTATAGTGGATATAAATCTACATATAGACTACTGTACTGTAGGACTATAGTGGATATAAATCTATATATAGACTACTGTACTGTAGGAATTATAGTGGATATAAATCTACATATAGACTACTGTACTGTAGGACTATAGTGGATATAAATCTATATATAGACTACTGTACTGTAGGACTATAGTGGATATAAATCTACATATAGAATACTGTACTGTAGGACTATAGTGGATATAAATCTACATATAGAATACTGTACTGTAGGACTATAGTGGATATAAATATAGATATAGTACTGTAGGACTATAGTGGATATAAATCTATATATAGAATACTGTAGGACTATAGTGATATAAATCTACATATAGACTACTGTACTGTAGACTATAGTGGATATAAATCTACATATAGACTACTGTACTGTAGGACTATAGTGGATATAAATCTATATATAGACTACTGTACTGTAGACTATAGTGATATAAATCTACATATAGACTACTTGTACTGTAGGACTATAGTGGATATAAATCTATATATAGACTACTGTACTGTAGACTTATAGTGATATAAATCTACATATAGAATACTGTACTGTAGGACTTAGTGGATATAAATCTATATATAGATACTGTACTGTAGGACTATAGTGGATATAAATCTACATATAGACTACTGTACTGTAGGACTTTAGTGGATATAAATCTACATATAGACTACTGTACTGTAGGACTATAGTGGATATAAATCTACATATAGACTACTGTACTGTAGGACTATAGTGGATATAAATCTACATATAGACTACTGTACTGTAGGACTATAGTGGATATAAATCTACATATAGACTACTGTACTGTAGGACTATAGTGGATATAAATATATATAGAATACTGTACTGTAGGACTATAGTGGATATAAATCTACATATAGAATAATGTACTGTAGGACTATAGTGGATATAAATCTACATATAGACTACTGTACTGTAGGACTATAGTGGATATAAATCTACATATAGAATACTGTACTGTAGGACTATAGTGGATATAAATCTACATATAGAATACTGTACTGTAGGACTATAGTGGATATAAATCTACATATAGAATACTGTACTGTAGGACTATAGTGGATATAAATCTATATATAATACTGTACTGTAGGACTATAGTGGATATAAATCTACATATAGACTACTGTACTGTAGGACTATAGTGGATATAAATCTATATATATAAACTATATATAATACTGTACTGTAGGACTATAGTGGATATAAATCTACATATAGACTACTGTACTGTAGGACTATAGTGGACAGGAAATACTGCTCACAGTCTGGCATCTCCTGCTATGGATTTGCTTTTCGAATGTGTGGCAGAGAAATTACACGTCAGAGCTTTTTGCCAGTCTGATTCATTTGCTGCGGTATTATGGCATAGTAATCCTCTCTGTAATGGGATGATCAATCAAACAAGCTGCCATAACAGATGCGGTAGCTAGCAGCGAAACTTCATACTAAGGTGATCTTGTAATTTCGAGTTGCAAACAAAAACAACCCAATATAGACTCCCGGTAACATCATTGTATAGACTGTGTGGGGGTAGTGTATGTTTGGGGGGGGTATGTATGTGTGTGTGTGCAGCGTGGAGTGGAGTGGGAGTGGAAATGGACAACGTTAGCTAACACTACACTTACAAATGTATAGAGGCCGCTTATATTATTCACGGGGATAAAAGACTACAATACACACTGGCTTAGGTGTGTTCCAAATCTGCTAGTATCATCATCTTCATAATGTCTCCAACCCCCATATTACACAAAAACGAAATCATATGTGTAAATTGGGTACATTATATTGAGAAAGTGAGATTCTAAAACATCACATTACACATTCATTTGCATATATCCTCTGAATACAGTTGAAGTCTGAAGTTTACATCCAGTTAGGTTGAGTCATTAAAACTAGTTTACATACACTTAGGTTGGAGTCATTAAAAACTAGTTTACATCCACTTAGGTTGAGTCACAAAACTAGTTTATATCCAGTTAGGTTGGGAGTCATTAAAACTAGTTTACATACACTTAGGTTGGAGTCATTAAAACTAGTTTACATCCACTTAGGTTGGAGTCATTAAAACTAGTTTATATCCAGTTAGGTTGGAGTCATTAAAACTAGTTTACATACACTTAGGTTGGAGTCATTAAAACTAGTTTACATCCACTTAGGTTGGAGTCATTAAAACTAGTTTACATCCACTTAGGTTGGAGTCATTAAAACTAGTTTATATCCACTTTGGTTGAGTCATAAAAACTAGTTTACATCCACTTTAGTTGGAGTCAATAAAACTAGTTTATATCCAGTTAGGTTGAGTCATTAAAACTAGTTTATATCCAGTTAGGTTGGAGTCATTAAAATTAGTTTACATCCACTTAGGTTGGAGTCATTAAAACTAGTTTATATCCAGTTAGGTTGGAGTCATTAAAATTAGTTTACATCCACTTAGGTTGAGTCATTAAAACTAGTTTTTCAACCACTCCACAAACGTCTTGTTAACAAACTATAGTTTTGGCAAGTCTGTTAGGAAATCTACTTTGTGCATGACACAAGTCATTTTTCCAGCAATTGTTTACAGACAGATTATTTCACTGTATCACAATTCCATTGGGTCAGAAGTTTACAAATGCTAAGTTGACTGTGCCTTTAAACAGCTTGAAAAATTCCAGAAAATTATGTCATGGCTTTTGAAGCTTCTGTTAGGCTAATTGACATAATTTGAGTCAATTGAAGGTGTGTCTGTGGATGTATTTCAAGGCCTACCTTCAAACTCAGTGCCTCTTCACTTGACATCATGGGAAAATCAAAGAAATCAGCAAAGACCTCAGCCAAGACTCCACAAGTCTGGTTCATACTTGGAAGCATAAACACCATGGGTCCATGCAGCGTCATGCCGCTCAGGAAGCAGACTCATTCTGTCTCCTAGAGATGAACATACTTTTGGGTGCGAAAAGTGCAAATCAATCCCAGAACAACAGCACAGACCTTGTGAAGACTCTGGAGAAAACAGGTACAAAAGTATCTATATCCACAGCAAAACGAGTCCTATATCGACGTGTGTCCTGAAAGGCCGCTCAGCAAGGAAGAAGACACTGCTCCAAAACCTCCATAATAAAAGCCAGACTAAAGTGTGCAACTGCACATGGGGACAAAGATCGTACCTTTGGAGAAGTGTCCTCTGGTCTGATGGAACAAAATAGAACTGTTTGGCCATAATGACCATCGTTATGTTTGGACGAAAAAGGGTGCTGGTCATCTACTTTGCAGCTCGCTGTTAGTAATGTTTTTTCTGCTGAGAGAGATGTCCTTACATAAACTCTTGGTATGCTTTCGCCGAAAAAGTTTTTTTGAAATCTGACACGCCAGGTGGATTAACAACAAGCTAAACTGTATTTTACTATATTGCACTTGTGATTTCATGAAAATTAAATATTTGTGGTAATTTCATTTGAATTTGTCGCTCTGCAATTCAGTGTATGTTGAGGAAAATGATCCCGCTAATGGGATGGGTGCGTCAAGAAGTTAATAGGGTCATCCCGAGGCTCTGCATCTGTCCCTCGCGCTCCTAGACCTTAGTGCTGCTTTTGATACCATCGACCACCACATTCTTTTGGAGAGAATGGAAACCAAAATTGGTCTACAAGGACAAGTTCTGGCCTGGTTTAGATCTTATCTGTTGGAACGATATCAGTTTGTCTCTGTGAATGGTTTGTCCTCTGACGAAACAACTGTAAATTTCGGTGTTCCTCAAGGTTCCGTTTTAGGACCACTATTGTTTTCACTATATATTTTACCTCTTGGGCATGTCATTCAAAAACATTATGTTAACATTCATTGCCCTATGCGGATGACACACAGCTGTACATTTCAATGAAACATGGTGAAGCCCCAAAATTGCCCTAACTGGAAGCATGTGTTTCAGACATAGGAAGTGGACAAAACAGAGATGCTTGTTCTAGGTCCCAAGAAACAAAGAGATCTTCTGTGGAATCTGACAATTAATCTTGATGGCTGTACAGTCTTCTCAAATAAAACTGTGAAGGACCTCGATGCGTTTCTCTGGACCCTGATCTCTTTTTTTGACGAACATATCAAGACTGTTTCAAGGACAGCTTTTTCCACTTACATAACTTTACATTACATAAACAGTTTTGAATGCAGTCGCTTGTGAGTTTCTTAACTTGCTCTTCACCACCTTCCTCGTGCAGCCATCGCCTGCGTTGTGGGAGGCTCCATTGTCAACCATCATTAAGGTGTTTTTGTTTGACCCACGCGAACGTGACATTGACACGATTCACGTACAGTTGAAGTCGAAAAGTTGCATACACCTTAGCCAAATACATTTAAACTCAGTTTTTTACAATTCCTGACTTTTAATCAGAGTAAAACATTCACTGTCTTATGTCAGTTATGATCACCACTTTATTTTAAGAATGTGGACTATCAGAATAATAGTAGAGAGGACTTCCGGGGTGGCGCAGTGCTAGCTGTTCGCATCAGGCTCTGTCACAGCCGGTCGAGACCGGGAGGTTCTGAGGGCGACGCACAATGGGCCTAGCGTCCAGGTTAGGAGGGTTTAGCCAGTAGGGATATCCTTGTATCATCGCGCACTAGTGACTCCTGTGTCGGGCCGTGCGAGTGCATCGCTAACTAGCCGCCAGGTGCACGGTGTTTCCTCTGACACATTGGTGCAGCTGGCTTCCAGGTTGGATGCGTGCTGTGTTAAAGAAGCAGTGCGGCTTGGTTGGGTTGTGCTCGAGGACGCATGGCTTTCGTCCTTCGTCTCTCCTGACACCCGTACGGAGTTGTAGCGATGATATAAGATAGTAACTACTAGCAATTGATACCACGGATTGGGGACAAAAGGGGTAAGAATTAAAGAAAAATTATAATAACAATATTATTGTTATTATTTTATTTCTTCATCACATTCCCAGTGTGTCAGAAGTTACATCAAATCAAATGTATTTATATAGCCCTTCTTACATCAGCTGATATATCAAAGTGCTGTACAGAAACCCAGCCTAAAACCCCAAACGGCAAGCAATGCAGGTGTAGAAGCACAGTGGCTAGGAAAAAACTCCCAAGAAAGGCCAGAACCTAGGAAGAAACCTAGAGAGGAACCAGGCTATGAGGGGTGGTCAAAGGGGGTGACACTCTGTGAACCAAACTGTTATAGACCCGAAATCCATCCTGCCCTGCTTTCTAAAATCTTTGAAATACAAGTTAATAAACAGATCACTGACCATTTAGAATCCCACCGTACCTTCTCCGCTGTGCAATCCGTTTTTGAGCTGGTCGCTGGTTCACATCAGCCACGCACAAGGTACTAAAAGATATCATAACTGCATCGATAAAAGACAGTGCCTGTGCAGCCGTCTTCATCGACATGGCTAAGGCTTTCGACTCTATCAATCACCACATTCTTATCGGGCCGACTCAACAGCCTTGGTTTCTCAAATGACTGCCTCGCATGGTTCAACTTACTACTTCTCAGACAGAGTTCAGTGGGTCAAATATGAGGGCCTGTTGTCTGGACTCTGGCAGTCTCTATGGGGGTACGATAGGTTAAATTCTCGGGCAGACTCTTTCTCTGTATATATATCAACGATGTCGCTCTCTTGCTGTGGGTGATTCCCTGATTCCCTGGTTGGCAACCAACTTTACGGTGCATTACTATAACCAACTGGAGTGTGGACCTCAGTTCATCTTTCAATCACCCACATGGGTATGTTACTCCTAAAAACCAATGAGGAGATTTGAGAGGCAGGACTTGCAGCGCATTGAGCGTCACAATGAACCAAGTTCTATTTTAACGCTCGCTACTACGGATGCTCGTTTATACGAGCGGTGTGGTAAGCATGTTAGAGTTCTTGGGAACAGGAATGATGGTGGTCAGCTTTAAGACATTTGGGGATACAGACTGGGCCAAGGAGAGGCTTGAAAATGACCGTGAATATTCCATCCAGCTGGTCTGCGCATGCTCTCAGAACGCTTCCTGAATACCGTCTGACCCATGGCCTTGTGAGTGTTGACCAGATTTAAAAATGCATTGAGTTTGTTTGGAAGAGCAGCATGGTTAGATAGATAATGGCCCCTGCCACATGTGTTGTCGTTGAGCTGGTGTAATAGGATTCCATCTCGTTTCCCATATTGTCCTTTTGCCTGTTTGATGGCTCTGCCGAGGTCGAGTTGAGACTTCTTGTACGCGGGGTCTTGTCTCAGCCATAGCTCTGGGTTATCCGCGATAGCCATGTATGCGGTAGCTCTGTCCTTCAGTTTATCATAGGCCTCAGTATTAATCCAAAAGAGGCTTTTGACTAGGAAGTGAACTTGCACTGTTGGAACAATGTTAGGTTTGCATTTCCTGGATGAAGTCCTAGATGGAGGTTGTTAGCTTGTCAATGCTATTGGCAGAGTCCCAAAACATATTGCAGTCAAATCAAATCAAAATCAAATGTATTTGTCACATACACATGGTTAGCAGATGTTAATGCAAGTGTCGCGAAATGCTTGTGCTTCTAGTTCCGACCATGCAGTAGTATCTAACATAACTTAACCTAACAATTTCACAACAACACCTTATACACACAAGTGTAAAGGAATTAACAGAAAATGTACACAAAAATATATAAATGAGTGATGGCCGAACGGCATAGGCAGGATGCAGTAGATGGTATGGCTACAGTATATACATATGAGATGAGTAATGTAGGGTATGTGTGTCATGCTAGCAATGCAGTCTGCCACAACATAGCCTCCAATTCGGAAGACTTTACGTCTGTTTGTAAACAGGAAGCAGGAGTATAGAGATATGATCTGATTTGCCGAAGGCGGACAAGGGAGGGCCTTTTATATACTTGCTTGTGGCTTGAATAACAGTGGTCTAGGACTTTATCGACCACAGTGACAAAGGAGACTTGTTGATAAAAGTTGATATCACATGTCTTAGTGACACGGAATTACAATCGTCAGCAACAATAAAAGCAGTCTCCGGGTGCACATTTTCCTGCTTGTTTATAGCTTTGTACAGTTCATAAAGTGACAACTTGTTGTTGTTGTCCTGAGGTGTCCCACTATACTGGGACTAGATCTAATACAATGGATTACATCATACCTCCACTATACTGGACTAGATCTAATACAATGGATTACATCATACCTCCACTAACTAGGACTAGAGCTAATCGATGGGTTACATCACACATCACAATAATGGGACTAGATCTAATAAGATGGGTTACATCATACCTTCACTATACTGGACTAGATCTAAGAGGTTGTTTTCAATAAAACATCACAATACCTTCACTATACTGGGACTAGATCTAATACGATGGGTTACATCACACATCCACAATAATGGGACTAGATCTAATAAGATGGGTTGCATCATACTTCACTATACTGGGACTAGATCTAACAGGTTGTTTTCAATAAAACATCACACCTTCACTATACTGGGACTAGATCTAATACGATGGGTTACATCACACATCCACAATAATGGGACTAGATCTAATAAGATGAGTTTACATCACACATCCACAATAATGGGACTAGATCTAATAAGATGGGTTTTACATCACACATCCACAATAATGGGACTAGATCTAATAAGATGGTTTACATCATACCTTCACTATACTGGGACTAGATCTAACAGGTTGTTTTCAATAAAACATCACAATACCTTCAATTTGGCTGCCAGGGCAAAGATTTCCAAGGGATTGTTAAATAAGTATAACCATTTGGTTTTAATATCATCACCTATTGAGCATAGTCAGAACTCCACATTTACAATTTTTCCATGCAAAACAATTGCTCACATTTAGCGCTATCGACATCAAAGTTGTACATGAAGTAATCTGCATTTATCAGGGTGCAACTTTTAGAAGTTTTATTTTCATCCAGTCGATAAACACTCCAAACATCACCGACCACACTGGAGGCGTCCGCATGGTTTCTAAAGCACACCGTTGCCTCGTTTAGCTTGTTAACTAGCCATATTGGCTAGCCATATTAACTATGTTATTAGCTTGTTAACTAGCCATATTGACGTGATCTGTCATTGGCGTGATCCTATTATTAGCTTGTTAACTAGCATATTGACGGGGATATGTTATTAGCTTGTTAAAGCCTAGCCATATGAGCTTGTTAACTAGCCATAACAAGGATATGTTATTAGCTTGTTAACTAGCCATATTTGATCTGTCATTGACGTGATCTATTAGCTTGTTAACAAGCCATATTGACGGATACTAGCCATTTATTGAGGATATGTTATTAGCTTGTTAACTAGCCATATTGACGGGATATGTTATTAGCTTGTTAACTAGCCATATTAACGTGATCTGTCATTGACGTGATCTATTATTAGCTTGTTAACAAGCCATATTGACGGGATATGTTATTAGCTTGTTAACTAGCCATATTGACGTGATCTGTCATTGACGTGATCTATTATTAGCTTGTTAACAAGCCATATTGACGTGACATGTTATTAGCTTGTTAACTAGCCATATTGACGTGACATGTTATTAGCTAGCTAACCAATTTGACGTGGTCCATCAATCAATGTAGCCTATCATGTCTGTTGGCAGCAAACACTCTTAAAAACAATGTTGAAAAGGGGATCATGTTACCTAACTTCACTCGGGATGCCTACATTGGTTTGAGGAAAAATGACTACATCCCTTGAAAACAGACCCCAGTTGTCAGGGGTTTTTAGGCGAAGCCTTGCACCCCAGCAGGCAAATGGGACACTTTACACCTTATTGTGACGTTTATTGAAAATGAGTTAAAGGCATCATATTGAGGACCATATGCTATTTTATTACACCAATAAAATACATATTGACGTGGATGGCATGGGAAAGGTTCATTGTTAAATGAACTATTGAATTCTGTCGAAGAAGGTACTGTTATTAGCAATAATTTGTTAACTGCAGACCACTAGGGTTTTAGTTTGTAAACATGATATGGTTTTTATCATTTGACGACAATCTTTATAGTAGCTTGTTAACACGTCATACTACTATTGACGGGTAAACAATATCACCTATATTAGCTTGTTAACTTGCCTCTTTGACGGGCACCATCTGTCTCCCACACTCAGGCTAGCTCAGGTCATAAATTCCTAATTATAGCCTCATTGACAGGATATGGTTTTCATAGAACTTACCTCACAGAACATGGAGTCCGAATATCATTTGACGAAGGTAAGCGATGGGTCGTCATTGTACAAACGTGAACAGGCGTTGTTACTGTTTCCTCAATTTGAAAATGTAACTTGTTAACAAGCCATATTAGACGTTTATACAATGTCAGATTAGCATCCTAGTGTTTAACCAGCCATGAATGAGGATGACTGTTTATGAAATAATGTGATTTTGGACTGTGAACCTCCCAATTCCCTTTGTAACTAAATCAGTGGACCGCCCCATATTGACCGGTGTCCCTGGGAGCCACTTTCTGTTCGAATTAGCTTGTTAACTCAACAGCCATATTGGACGTGACATGTTACACCTAAAGCTAACCAATTTGACGGGTCCATCAATCAATGTAGCCAAGTCAAGTTACTAGTCTGCTGGCAGTACCAAACGAAGACCGACAGCAGCTTAAAAACAATGACAGTGATGAATGTTATCTGAACTATCCACCGGGAATGCCTCCAACAGAAACTAACTTTTGGATTTGAGGAAAATGACTACATCCGAATGAGTAGCTTGAAAACAGTTACCAACTTTCAGATTGTCAGCTTTATAGTCTCTGGTCTATCACCCTCTGTGTCAGGCAACCGGACACTTTACACCTTATTGTGATTCGCATAATTATTATTGAAAATGAGTAAATAAATGATTTGGAACAATTGATGTATATGGATGACTCAACAAGTTTAGGTTGTAATCTGAATATTTTCCGTGTGCTTCCTAGTTAATTACAGTTACAATAAAGTTTATATAATGATTTAAACAGTTATTTGATAAATCTTCAGTTTAATGGGAAAGGACAACACTGTACTACATCCGGTACTAATGAACTATTATAATAACACTATCCCTATAGAGGGTATAATAATATCCCTGGGAGGTATAATAACACTATGAAGAAGGTATAACTATCACTATAAGGGTGTAATAGACACTATCCCCTATAGACTGTGTAAAGTACTGGCCTATAGTATATATCTAAATGTTAACATTACAGTATATATGTACACCATCACCTATAGGAGGTACAATAGTTAAGAGGTATAACATCTATGCCTATAGGAGGTATAATAACACTATCACCTATAGGAGGTATAATAACCTGCATCACCTTTATAGTATAATAACAGAATCCCCTCTGTATAATAACACTGTCCCTATAAGGTATAAAACACTATCACTAGACGTATAATACTATCACCTATAGGGGGTATAATAACATACCCTATAGGAGGTATAATACACTGTCACTATATAACGTATTAACACTATCTTTGGGTATAATAACACATCCCTCTCTCACTCTGTCTCCTAACACTTCAGACTGTGTATAATGCGACCTCAGGTCATTGCTATCACCTATAGGAGGAGATTATATCCCTATAGGGTATAATAACACTATACTACCTAGGAGGTTATAATAACAGTCCCTATAGGAGGTATAACACCTATGCCTAAGGAGGTGTAATAGCACTATCACCTCAGGAGGTACATAAGATCACCTATATAGGAGGTATAATAACACTATCTATAGGAGTATAATAACACTTCTATAGACTGTGTAGGGTAACCTATCACCTATAGGAGGTGTATAACACTATCACCTATAGAGGTATGTATAACCATAACACTATCCCCTATAGGAGGTATAATAACACTACTATAGGTACAACCATCACCTATGTATAATCTGTCCTTATAATAACACTACAGTATAATAACACTATCACCTATAGGACTGTATAATAACACTATCTTCAGGAGTATAATGAAAATAAGTATAATTTGTTCTATAACTGACCTCTCCCTAGTTAAATAAAGGTATAAAAAAACCAAAAGTATAATAACACTATCACCTATAGACTGTGTATAATAACACTATCCCCAGCTATAAACACTGTCCCCTATAGGACTGTAACACATAATAGACTATGAACACTATCACTATAGGAGCCAATACACTATCCATAGGACCATAACTCTGTTTATCACTATAAGTAGCCACTATCACCTATGAGTATAATAACACTATCTATAGGGGTATTAACATCTAATCACCCTATAGGAGGTATAATAACACTATCCCCTATAGGAGGTATAATAACACTATCCCCTATAGGAGGTATAATAACACTATCACCTATAGGAGGTGTAATAACACTATTTTGGTATATGTAACTTCACCTATAGGAGGTATAATAACACTATCACCTATTGAGTATAATAAACACTATCCCCTATAGGAGTATAATAACACTATCACCTATGGTATAATAACACTATCCCCTATAGGAGGTATAATAACACTATCACCTATGGAGGTATAATAACACTATCCGAAGTATAATAACACTATCCCTATAGGAGTATAATAACACTATCACCTATAGGAGGACTATCCCCTAGGAGGTATAATAACACTATCACCTATAGGAGGTAAAATATAATATAATATATCACTATAGGAGTATAATAACACTACTATAAGGTATAATAACACTATCACCTATAGGGGTATAATAACACCATCACCTATAGGGCCAATAACACTATCTATAGAGGGCTAACACTATCACCTATAGGGTAACCATCCTATAGGTATAACTATCCCTATAGGAGGTATAATAGACTATAGGAGGTATAATAATTTTATCACCTATAGTATAATAACACTATCACCTATAGACTGTATGTAATAACACTATACTATAAGTATATTAACACTATCACCTATAGGAAGTATAATTTCACTATCACCTATAGGAGTATAATAACACTATCACCTATAGACTGTATAAACATCACCTATAATGAGGTATAATAACACTATCACCTATAGGAACTATCCATTAATAACACATCCCCCTAGGAGGTGTAATAACAGTCTATAGGAGGTATAATAACAGACTATCTATAGGAGTATAATAACACTATCACCTTTTATAATAACACTATCACTAGGAGTATAATAACTATCACCTAGAGGAGGTATAATAACACTATCACCTATTGATTGCAATTACACCATCACCTATAGGAGGTGATATCTCATGTGCAATCTCCTATGTATTAACACTATTCTGTCACCTTAGACAGTATAATAACACTGTCACCTATAGGAGGTATAATAACACTATCCTCTATAGACTATGTATAATAACATATAACTAGGTGCACTATCACCTATTTTGTATAATAACACTATCACCTATAGGAGGGTACCAATATGTCCATCACCCTATAGTGTGTAATAACACTATCACTAGGGGTATAATAACACTATCACCTATCATTTAACACTGTCACCTATAGACTGTGTTAACAAGTATAGGAGTAAATAAATGATTTAAGATAATAACATTTTCTGTATGGAGGTATAATAACACTATCACTATAGGAGGTATAATAACACTATCACCTATAGTATAATAACACTATCTCACCTGGGAGTGTAATAACACTATCCCTATAGGAGGTATAATAAATATCACTATAGGGTATATTAACACTATCCCCTAAATGTAATAAATATCCTATAGAGGTACAATTGATCAGTATATTCTTTCTCTCACCTAGGGTATAAGTTACTATCTATAGGTATCCCTATAACTTTGTAATAATCTGAATAATTTTCCTTTGTATAATTATCACCTATAGACTATGTATTAACACTATCACCTATAGGAGGTATAATAACTTACTGTCATATAGGAGGTATAATAACACTTTAATAGACTGTGTAATAATATCACTAAAGTGTAATCACCTATTGGGAGGTATAATAACACTATCAGTTTAATGATCACCTAAAGTATAATAACACTATCACTATGGGAGGTATAATCACTATCACCTATAGGAGGTATAATAACACCATCCCTATGGTAGGTATAATAATTATCCTATAGACTATGTATAATAACACTATCCCCTATAGGGTATAATACACTATCCCCTATAGGAGGTATAATAACACTATCACCTATAAGAGGTGTAATAACACTATCACCTATAGGAGGTGTAATAACACTATCACCTATAGACTGTGTATAATAACACTATCACCTATAGGAGGTATAATAACACTATCACCTATAGACTGGTATAATAACACTATCCCCTATAGGAGGTATAATAACATCACCTAACTATCACCTATGTAATAACACCATCACCTATAGACTATGTATAATAACACTATCACCTAGAGGTGTACAACACTGTTCCCCTGTAAGACTAACACTATCACCTAGAGTGTAATCAACACCATCACCTATAGGAGGTATAATAACACTATCACCTATAGGAGGTATAATCATCCCCTATAGGAGGTATAATAACACTATCACCTATAGGTATAATAACACTGTCACCTATAGGAGGTATAATAACACTGTCACCTATAGACTATGTATAATAACACCTATAGTAGGTGTATCTAACACGTTTCATATAGGAGGTGTAATAACACTATCACCTATAGAAGTATAATAAACACTATCACCTATAGGAGGTATAATAACACTATCACCTATAGACTGTGTATAATAACACTATCCCCTTGATGTATAATAACACTGTCACCTATAGACTGTGTATAATAACACTATCACCTATAGGAGGTATAATACCATCTATCACCTATAGGAAGTATAATAACACTATCCCCTATAGGAGGTATAATAACTGCATCACCTATAGGAGGTATAATAACACTATCCCCTATAGGAGGTATAATAACACTATCACCTATAGGAGGTAATAACACCATCCCTATAGGAGGTATAATAACACTATCCCCTATAGGAGGTGTAATAACACTATCACCTGTAGGAGGTATAATAACACTCTATAGGAGGTATAATAACACTATCACCTATAGGAGGTATAATAACACTATCACCTATAGACTATGTATAATAACACTATCACCTATAGGAGGTGTAATAACACTATCACCTATAGGAGTATAATAACACTATCACCTATAGGAATTATAATAACACTATCCCCTATAGGAGGTATAATAACACTATCACCTATAGGAGGTACAATAACACTATCCCTATAGGATGTATAATAACACTGTCACCTATAGGAGGTATAATAACACTATCACCTATAGGAGGTATAATAACACTATCCCCTATAGGAGTGTATAATAACACTATCACCTATAGGAGGTGTAATAACACTATCACCTATAGGAGGTGTAATAACACTATCCCCTATAGGAGGTGTAATAACACTATCCCCTATAGGAGGTGTAATAACACTATCCCCTATAGGAGGTATAATAACACTATCCCCTATAGGAGGTGTAATAACACTATCACCTGTAGGAGGTATAATAACACTATCCCTATAAGGTATAATAACACTATCACCTATAAGAGGTATAATAACACTATCCCCTATAGACTATGTATAATAACACTATCCCCTATAGGAGGTGTAATAACACTATCACCTATAGGAAGTATAATAACACTATCACCTATAGGAATTATAATAACACTATCCCTATAGGAGGTATATAACACTATCACCTATAGGAGGTACAATAACACCATCACCTATAGACTATGTATAATAACACTATCACCTATAGGAGGTATAATAACACTATCCCCTATAGGAGTGTATAATAACACTATCACCTATAGGAGGTGTAATAACACTATCACCTATAGACTATGTATAATAACACTATCACCTATAGGAGGTACAATAACACCATCACCTATAGACTATGTATAATAACACTATCACCTATAGGAGGTATAATAACACTATCCCCTATAGGAGGTATAATAACACTATCACCTATAGGAAGTATAATAACACTATCCCTATAGGAGGTACAATAACACTATCACCTATAGACTATGTATAATAACACTATCACCTATAGGAGGTATAATAACACTATCACCTATAGGAGGTATAATAACACTATCCCCTATAGGAGGTATAATAACACTATCACCTATAGGAGTGTAAATAACACTATCACCTATAGACTATGTATAATAACACTATCACCTATAGGAGGTATAATAACAATATCCCCCTATAGGAGGTATAATAACACTATCACCTATAGGAGTATAATAACACTATCCCCTATAGGAGGTGTAATAACACTATCCCTATAGGAGGTACAATAACACTATCACCTATAGGAGGTATAATAACACTATCACCTATAGGAGGTATAATAACACTATCCCCTATAGGAGGTATAATAACACTATCCCTATAGACTATGTATAATAACACTATCACCTATAGGAAGTATAATAACACTATCCCTATAGGAGGTATAATAACACTATCACCTATAGACTATGTATAATAACACTATCACCTATAGGAAGTATAATAACACTACCTATAGGAGGTATAATAACACTATCACCTATAGACTATGTATAATAACACTATCACCTATAGGAAGTATAATAACACTATCCCCTATAGGAGGTATAATAACACCATCACCGATAGGAGGTGTAATAACACTATCCCCTATAGGAGGTATAATAACACTATCACCTATAGGAGGTGTAATAACACTATCACCTATAGACTATGTATAATAACACTATCCCTATAGGAGGTGTAATAACACCATCACCTATAGGAGGTATAATAACACTATCACCTATAGGAGGTATAATAACACTAGCACCTATAGGAGGTATAATAACACTATCACCTATAGGAGGTACAATAACACCATCCCCTATAGGAGGTATAATAACACTATCCCCTATAGGAGGTGTAATAACACCATCACCTATAGGAGGTATAATAACACTATCACCTATAGGAGGTGTAATAACACTATCCCCTATAGAAGGTAAAATAACACTATCCCCTATAGGAGGTATAATAACACCATCACCTAGGAGGTGTAATAACACTATCACCTATAGGAGTGTATAATAACACTGTCACCTATAGACTATGTATAATAACACTATCACCTATAGAGGTATAATAACACTATCCCTATAGGAGGTATAATAACACCATCACCTATAGGAGGTGTAATAACACTATCACCTATAGGAGTGTATAATAACACTGTCACCTATAGACTATGTATAATAACACTATCACCTATAGGAGGTGTAATAACACTATCACCTATAGGAGGTGTAATAACATTATCACAGGAGGTATAATAACACTGTCACCTATAGACAATGTATAATAACACCATCACCGATAGGAGGTGTAATAACACTATCTATAGGAGGTGTAATAACACTATCACCTATAGGAGGTATAATAACACCATCACCGATAGGAGTGTAATAACACATCCCCTATAGGAGGTGTAATAACACTATCCCCTATAGGAGGTGTAATAACACTATCACCTATAGGAGGTATAATAACACTGTCACCTATAGACCATGTATAATAACACCATCACCGATAGGAGGTGTAATAACACTATCTATAGGATAATAACACTATCACCTATAGGAGGTATAATAACACTATCACCTATAGGAGGTATGACTATCACTAGGCAGGAGGTATATAACACTATCACCTATAGGAGGTATAATAACACTATCACCTATAGACTGTGTATAATAACACTATCACCTATAGGAGGTGTAATAACACCATCACCTATAGGAGGTGTAATAACACTATCACTATAGGAGTGTAATAACACTATCACCTATAGGAGGTACAATAACACTGTCACCTATAGACTCTGTTGTAATAACACCATCAAATAAAGGTTAAATGAAGGTTAAATAAAAGTTACATAAAAAAAAAAAATAATGGATAAGCAAAACACATTTTTTTATTTTTAAAGCAAGTTTTAGAAATGCTAGGGGAGTTTCTCCATGCTTCTCTGCAGATCCTCTGAAGCACTGTTAGGTTGGATGGGGAAAAACGCTACACAGATATTTTCAGGTCTCTCCAGAGATGTTTGATTGGGTTCAAGTGCTGGCTCTGGCTGAGCCACTCAAGGACATTCAAGAGTCTTGTCCCAAAGCCACTTCATCAATTATCTCTATAAATACAGGTGTGCCAGGCTTGGCGTCCATACCTAAGAACACTCGATGCTTGTAATCGCTGCCAAAGGTGCTTCAAACAAAGTACTGAGTGAAAGATCTGAATACTTATGTAAATGTGAAATTTCTGTTTTTATTTTTAATAAATTAGCAAAAACGACAAAAGACCTGTTTTTGCTTTATCATTATGGGGGTATTGTGTGAAAGATTGATGTGTAGATTAAAACAATTTAATTAATTTTAGAACAAGGCTGTAAAGTAAGAGCATTTGTAAAACGTTAAAGGGTATGAATACTTTCCGAAGGCACTGTATGTATTGGATAAAAGTATAATTATTGGCTGTTTTGGGGCTTAGGCTCATTAATTAATTAAATGTCTAAATGTACAGTAGGGCCCATTAAATATCTTCAATGTACAGTAGGAGCTCATTAAATGTCTCTGAGTGTGTACAGTAGAGCTCATTAAATGTCTTGATGTACAGTGAGGGCTCAGTAAATGTCTTCAAATGGCTCTAAATGTGTACAGTAGGACTCATTAAAATACTCTTCAATGTACAGTAGGCTCATTAAATGTATTCGATGTACAGTAGGACTCATTAAATGTCTTCAATGTACAGTAGGGCTCATTAAATGTCTTCAATGTACAGTAGGGCTCATTAAATGTCTTCAATGTACAGTAGGGCTCATTAAATGTCTTCAATGTACAGTAGGGCTCATTAAATGTCTTCAATGTAAATAATGTCTTCAATGTACAGTAGGGCTCATGTCTTCAAACTCATTAAATGTCTTCAATGTACAGTAGGAGCTCATTAAATGTCTTCAATGTAGACTCATTAAATGTCTTCAATGTACAGTAGGGCTCATTAAATGTCTTCAATGTAGGACTCATTAAATGTCTTCAATGTACAGTAGGGCTCATTAAATATCTTCAAATAGGACTCATTAAATGTCTTCAATGTACAGTAGGCTCATTAAATGTCTTCAATGTACAGTCTTCAATGTACAGTAGGGCTCATTAAATGTCTTCAATGTAGGACTCATTAAATGTCTTCAATGTACAGTAGGGCTCATTAAATGTCTTCAATACAGTAGGGCTCATTAAATGTCTTCAATGTACAGTAGGGCTCATTAAATGTCTTCAATGTAGGACTCATTAAATGTCTTCGATGTACAGTAGGGCTCATTAAATGTCTTCAATGTACAGTAGGGCTCATTAAATGTCTTCAATGTACAGTAGGGCTCATTAAATGTCTTCAATGTACAGTAGGGCTCATTAAATGTCTTCAATGTACAGTAGGGCTCATTAAATGTCTTGATGTACAGTAGGGCTCATTAAATGTCTTCAATGTACAGTAGGGCTCATTAAATGTCTTCAATGTAGGATTTAAATGTCTTCAATGTACAGTAGGGCTCATTATGTCTTCAATGTAGGACTCATTAAATGTCTTCAATGTACAGTAGGGCTCATTAAATGTCTTTCAATGTAGGACTCATAAAATGTCTTCAATGTACAGTAGGGCTCATTAAATGTCTTCAATGTAGGACTCATTAAATGTCTTCAATGTACAGTAGGGCTCATTAAATGTCTTCAATGTACAGGAGGGCTCATTAAATGTCTTCAATGTACAGTAGGGCTCATTAAATGTCTTCAATGTAGGACTCATTAAATGTCTTCAATGTACAGTAGGGCTCATTAAATGTCTTCAATGTAGGACTCATTAAATGTCTTCAATGTGATAGGGCTCATTAAATGTCTTCAATGTAGGACTCATTAAATGTCTTCAATACAGTAGGCTCATTAAATGTCTTCAATGTAGGACTCATTAAATGTCTTCAATGTACAGTAGGGCTCATTAAATGTCTTCAATGTAGGACTCATTAAATGTCTTCAATGTACAGTAGACTCATTAAATGTCTTCTAGGACTCATTAAGCGTCTTCAATGTACAGTAGGGCTCATTAAAAATAGGACTCATTAAATGTCTTCAATGTACAGTAGGGCTCAGTAAATGTCTTCAATGTACAGTAGGGCTCATTAAATGTCTTCGATGTACAGTAGGGCTCATAAAAATGTCTTCAATGTACAGTAGGGCTCATTAAATGTCTTCGATGTACAGTAGGGCTCATTAAATGTCTTCAATGTACAGTAGGGCTCATTAAATGTCTTCAATGTACAGGACTCATTAAATGTCTTCAATGTACAGTAGGGCTCATTAAATGTCTTCAATGTACAGTAGGGCTCATTAAATGTCTTCAATGTACAGTAGGGCTCATAAATGTCTTCAATGTACAGTAGGGCTCATTAAATGTCTTCAATGTAGGACTCATAAAATGTCTTCAATGTACAGTAGGGCTCATTAAATGTCTTCAATGTAGGGCTCATTAAATGTCTTCAATGTACAGTAGGGCTCATTAAATGTCTTCAATGTAGGACTCATAAAAAGTAGGGGCTCATTAAATGTCTTCAATGTACAGTAGGGCTCATTAAATGTCTTCAATGTACAGTAGGGCTCATTAAATGTCTTCAATGTACAGTAGGCCTCATTAAATGTCTTCAATGTACAGTAGGGCTCATTAAATTCGATTAATGTAGGACTCATTAAATGTCTTCAATGTACAGTAGGGCTCATTAAATGTCTTCAATGTAGGACTCATTAAATGTCTTCAATGTACAGTAGGGCTCATTAAATGTCTTCAATGTAGGGCTCATTAAATGTCTTCAATGTACAGTAGGCTCATTAAATGTCTTCAATGTACAGTAGGACTCATTAAATGTCTTCAATGTACAGTAGGGCTCATTAAATGTCTTCAATGTAGGACTCATTAAATGTCTTCAATGTACAGTAGGGCTCATTAAATGTCTTCAATACAGTAGGGCTCATTAAATGTCTTCAATGTAGGAGTATAAAATCATCTTAATGTACAGTAGAACAAACTCATTAAATGTCTTCAATGTACAGTAGGGCTCATTAAATAGGACTCATTAAATGTCTCAATGTGCAATAGGGCTCATTAAATGTCTTAGGGCTCATTAAATGTCTTCAATGTACAGTAGGGCTCATTAAATGTCTTCAATGTAGGACTCATTAAATGTCTTCAATGTACAGTAGGGCTCATTAAATGTCTTCAATGTAGGACTCATTAAATGTCTTCAATGTACAGTAGGGCTTCATTAAATGTCTTCAATGTAGGACTCATTAAATGTCTTCAATGTACAGTAGGGCTCATTAAATGTCTTCAATGTAGGACTCATTAAATGTCTTCAATGTACAGTAGGGCTCATTAAATGTCTTCAATGTAGGACTCATTAAATGTCTTCAATGTACAGTAGGGCTCATTAAATGTCTTCAATGTAGGACTCATTAAATGTCTTCAATGTACAGTAGGGCTCATTAAATGTCTTCAATGTAGGACTCATTAAATGTCTTCAATGTACAGTAGGGCTCAGTAAATGTCTTCAATGTACAGTAGGGCTCATTAAATGTCTTCGATGTACAGTAGGGCTCATTAAATGTCTTCAATGTACAGTAGGGCTCATTAAATGTCTTCAATGTACAGTAGGGCTCATTAAATGTCTTCAATGTACAGTAGGGCTCATTAAATGTCTTCAATGTACAGTAGGGCTCATTAAATGTCTTCAATGTACAGTAGGGCTCATTAAATGTCTTCAATGTACAGTAGGGCTCATTAAATGTCTTCAATGTACAGTAGGGCTCATAAAATGTCTTCAATGTACAGTAGGGCTCATTAAATGTCTTCAATGTAGGACTCATTAAATGTCTTCAATGTACAGTAGGGCTCATTAAATGTCTTCCAATGTAGGACTCATTAAATGTCTTCAATGTACAGTAGGGCTCATTAAATGTCTTCAATGTAGGACTCATAAAATGTCTTCAATGTACAGTAGGGCTCATTAAATGTCTTCAATGTAGGACTCATTAAATGTCTTCAATGTACAGTAGGCTCATTAAATGTCTTCAATGTAGACTCATTAAATGTCTTCAATGTACAGTAGGGCTCATTAAATGTCTTCAATGTAGGACTCATTAAATGTCTTCAATGTACAGTGGGGCTCATTAAATGTCTTCAATGTGGGACTCATTAAATGTCTTCAATGTACAGTAGGGCTCATTAAATGTCTTCAATGTAGGACTCATTAAATGTCTTCAATGTACAGTAGGGCTCATTAAATGTCTTCAATGTAGGACTCATTAAATGTCTTCAATGTACAGTAGGGCTCATTAAATGTCTTCAATGTACAGTAGACTCATTAAATGTCTTCAATGTACAGTAGGACTCATTAAATGTCTTCAATGTACAGTAGGGCTCATTAAATGTCTTCAATGTACAGTAGGGCTCATTAAATGTCTTCAATGTACAGTAGGGCTCATTAAATGTCTTCAATGTACAGTAGGGCTCATTAAATGTCTTCAATGTACAGTAGGGCTCATTAAATGTCTTCAATGTACAGTAGGGCTCATTAAATGTCTTCAATGTACAGTAGGGCTCATTAAATGTCTTCAATGTGTAGGACTCATTAATGTCTTCAATGTACAGTAGGGCTCATTAAATGTCTTCAATATAGTAGGACTCATTAAATGTCTTCGATGTACAGTAGGGCTCATTAAATGTCTTCAATGTAGGACTCATAAAATGTCTTCAATGTACAGTAGGGCTCATTAAATGTCTTCAATGTAGGACTCATTAAATGTCTTCAATGTATAGTAGGGCTCATTAAATGTCTTCAATGTACAGTAGGGCTCATTAAATGTCTTCAATGTACAGTATCATTAAATGTCTTCAGTAGGACTCATTAAATGTCTTCGATGTACAGTAGGGCTCATTAAATGTCTTCAATGTAGGACTCATTAAATGTCTTCAATGTACAGTAGGGCTCATTAAATGTCTTCAATGTACAGTAGGGCTCATTAAATGTCTTGAATGTACAGTAGGGCTCATTAAATGTCTTCGATGTACAGTAAGGGCTCATTAAATGTCTTCAATGTACAGTAGGGCTCATTAAATGTCTTCTTAGGACTCATAAAATGTTCAATGTACAGTAGGGCTCATTAAATGTCTTCAATGTACAGGGACTCATTAAATGTCTTCAATGTACAGTAGGGCTCATTAAATGTCTTCAATGTAGGACTCATAAAATGTCTTCAATGTACAGTAGGGCTCATTAAATGTCTTCAATGTAGGACTCATTAAATGTCTTCAATGTACAGTAGGGCTCATTAAATGTCTTCAATGTAGGACTCATTAAATGTCTTCAATGTACAGTAGGGCTCATTAAATGTCTTCAATGTAGGACTCATTAAATGTCTTCAATGTACAGTAGGGCTCATTAAATGTCTTCAATGTAGGACTCATTAAATGTCTTCAATGTACAGTAGGGCTCATTAAATGTCTTCAATGCCTAGGACTCATTAAATGTCTTCAATGTACAGTAGGGCTCATTAAATGTCTTCAATGTAGGACTCATTAAATGTCTTCAATGTACAGTAGGGCTCATTAAATGTCTTCAATGTAGGACTCATTAAATGTCTTCAATGTACAGTAGGGCTCATTAAATGTCTTCAATGTAGGACTCATTAAATGTCTTCAATGTACAGTAGGGCTCATTAAATGTCTTCAATGTAGGACTCATTAAATGTCTTCAATGTACAGTAGGGCTCAGTAAATGTCTTCAATGTACAGTAGGGCTCATTAAATGTCTTCGATGTACAGTAGGGCTCATAAAATGTCTTCAATGTACAGTAGGGCTCATTAAATGTCTTCGATGTACAGTAGGGCTCATTAAATGTCTTCAATGTACAGTAGGGCTCATTAAATGTCTTCAATGTACAGTAGGGCTCATTAAATGTCTTCAATGTACAGTAGGGCTCATTAAATGTCTTCAATGTACAGTAGGGCTCATTAAATGTCTTCAATGTACAGTAGGGCTCATAAAATGTCTTCAATGTACAGTAGGGCTCATTAAATGTCTTCAATGTAGGACTCATTAAATGTCTTCAATGTACAGTAGGGCTCATTAAATGTCTTCAATGTAGGACTCATTAAATGTCTTCAATGTACAGTAGGGCTCATTAAATGTCTTCAATGTAGGACTCATAAAATGTCTTCAATGTACAGTAGGGCTCATTAAATGTCTTCAATGTAGGACTCATTAAATGTCTTCAATGTACAGTAGGGCTCATTAAATGTCTTCAATGTAGGACTCATTAAATGTCTTCAATGTACAGTAGGGCTCATTAAATGTCTTCAATGTAGGACTCATTAAATGTCTTCAATGTACAGTAGGGCTCATTAAATGTCTTCAATGTAGGACTCATTAAATGTCTTCAATGTACAGTAGGGCTCATTAAATGTCTTCAATGTAGGACTCATTAAATGTCTTCAATGTACAGTAGGGCTCATTAAATGTCTTCAATGTAGGACTCATTAAATGTCTTCAATGTACAGTAGGGCTCATTAAATGTCTTCAATGTAGGACTCATTAAATGTCTTCAATGTACAGTAGGACTCATTAAATGTCTTCAATGTACAGTAGGGCTCATTAAATGTCTTCGATGTACAGTAGGGCTCATTAAATGTCTTCAATGTACAGTAGGGCTCATTAAATGTCTTCGATGTACAGTAGGGCTCATTAAATGTCTTCAATGTACAGTAGGGCTCATTAAATGTCTTCAATGTACAGTAGGGCTCATTAAATGTCTTCAATGTACAGTAGGGCTCATTAAATGTCTTCAATGTACAGTAGGGGTCATTAAATGTCTTCAATGTACAGTAGGGCTCATTAAATGTCTTCAATGTACAGTAGGACTCATTAAATGTCTTCGATGTACAGTAGGGCTCAGTAAATGTCTTCAATGTACAGTAGGGCTCATTAAATGTCTTCAATGTACAGTAGGACTCATTAAATGTCTTCAATGTATAGTAGGGCTCATTAAATGTCTTCGATGTACAGTAGGGCTCATTAAATGTCTTCGATGTACAGCAGGGCTCATTAAATGTCTTCGATGTACAGTAGGGCTCATTAAATGTCTTCAATGTACAGTAGGGCTCATTAAATGTCTTCAATGTACAGTAGGGCTCATTAAATGTCTTCAATGTACAGTAGGGCTCATTAAATGTCTTCAATGTACAGTAGGGCTCATTAAATGTCTTCAATGTACAGTAGGGCTCATTAAATGTCTTCAATGTACAGTAGGACTCATTAAATGTCTTCGATGTACAGTAGGGCTCATTAAATGTCTTCAATGTACAGTAGGGCTCATTAAATGTCTTCAATGTACAGTAGGGCTCATTAAATGTCTTCAATGTACAGTAGGGCTCATTAAATGTCTTCAATGTACAGTAGGGCTCATTAAATGTCTTCAATGTACAGTAGGGATCATTAAATGTCTTCAATGTACAGTAGGACTCATTAAATGTCTTCAATGTACAGTAGGGCTCATTAAATGTCTTCAATGTACAGTAGGGCTCATTAAATGTCTTCAATGTACAGTAGGGCTCATTAAATGTCTTCAATGTAGGACTCATTAAATGTCTTCAATGTACAGTAGGGCTCATTAAATGTCTTCAATGTAGGACTCATTAAATGTCTTCAATGTACAGTAGGGCTCATTAAATGTCTTCAATGTAGGACTCATTAAATGTCTTCAATGTACAGTAGGGCTCATTAAATGTCTTCAATGTAGGACTCATTAAATGTCTTCAATGTACAGTAGGGCTCATTAAATGTCTTCAATGTAGGACTCATTAAATGTCTTCAATGTACAGTAGGGCTCATTAAATGTCTTCAATGTAGGACTCATTAAATGTCTTCAATGTACAGTAGGGCTCATTAAATGTCTTCAATGTAGGACTCATTAAATGTCTTCAATGTACAGTAGGGCTCAGTAAATGTCTTCAATGTACAGTAGGGCTCATTAAATGTCTTCGATGTACAGTAGGGCTCATAAAATGTCTTCAATGTACAGTAGGGCTCATTAAATGTCTTCGATGTACAGTAGGGCTCATTAAATGTCTTCAATGTACAGTAGGGCTCATTAAATGTCTTCAATGTACAGTAGGGCTCATTAAATGTCTTCAATGTACAGTAGGGCTCATTAAATGTCTTCAATGTACAGTAGGGCTCATTAAATGTCTTCAATGTACAGTAGGGCTCATAAAATGTCTTCAATGTACAGTAGGGCTCATTAAATGTCTTCAATGTAGGACTCATTAAATGTCTTCAATGTACAGTAGGGCTCATTAAATGTCTTCAATGTAGGACTCATTAAATGTCTTCAATGTACAGTAGGGCTCATTAAATGTCTTCAATGTAGGACTCATAAAATGTCTTCAATGTACAGTAGGGCTCATTAAATGTCTTCAATGTAGGACTCATTAAATGTCTTCAATGTACAGTAGGGCTCATTAAATGTCTTCAATGTAGGACTCATTAAATGTCTTCAATGTACAGTAGGGCTCATTAAATGTCTTCAATGTAGGACTCATTAAATGTCTTCAATGTACAGTAGGGCTCATTAAATGTCTTCAATGTAGGACTCATTAAATGTCTTCAATGTACAGTAGGGCTCATTAAATGTCTTCAATGTAGGACTCATTAAATGTCTTCAATGTACAGTAGGGCTCATTAAATGTCTTCAATGTAGGACTCATTAAATGTCTTCAATGTACAGTAGGGCTCATTAAATGTCTTCAATGTAGGACTCATTAAATGTCTTCAATGTACAGTAGGACTCATTAAATGTCTTCAATGTACAGTAGGGCTCATTAAATGTCTTCGATGTACAGTAGGGCTCATTAAATGTCTTCAATGTACAGTAGGGCTCATTAAATGTCTTCGATGTACAGTAGGGCTCATTAAATGTCTTCAATGTACAGTAGGGCTCATTAAATGTCTTCAATGTACAGTAGGGCTCATTAAATGTCTTCAATGTACAGTAGGGCTCATTAAATGTCTTCAATGTACAGTAGGGGTCATTAAATGTCTTCAATGTACAGTAGGGCTCATTAAATGTCTTCAATGTACAGTAGGACTCATTAAATGTCTTCGATGTACAGTAGGGCTCAGTAAATGTCTTCAATGTACAGTAGGGCTCATTAAATGTCTTCAATGTACAGTAGGACTCATTAAATGTCTTCAATGTATAGTAGGGCTCATTAAATGTCTTCGATGTACAGTAGGGCTCATTAAATGTCTTCGATGTACAGCAGGGCTCATTAAATGTCTTCGATGTACAGTAGGGCTCATTAAATGTCTTCAATGTACAGTAGGGCTCATTAAATGTCTTCAATGTACAGTAGGGCTCATTAAATGTCTTCAATGTACAGTAGGGCTCATTAAATGTCTTCAATGTACAGTAGGGCTCATTAAATGTCTTCAATGTACAGTAGGGCTCATTAAATGTCTTCAATGTACAGTAGGACTCATTAAATGTCTTCGATGTACAGTAGGGCTCATTAAATGTCTTCAATGTACAGTAGGGCTCATTAAATGTCTTCAATGTACAGTAGGGCTCATTAAATGTCTTCAATGTACAGTAGGGCTCATTAAATGTCTTCAATGTACAGTAGGGCTCATTAAATGTCTTCAATGTACAGTAGGGATCATTAAATGTCTTCAATGTACAGTAGGACTCATTAAATGTCTTCAATGTACAGTAGGGCTCATTAAATGTCTTCGATGTACAGTAGGGCTCATTAAATGTCTTCAATGTACAGTAGGGCTCATTAAATGTCTTCGATGTACAGTAGGGCTCATTAAATGTCTTCAATGTACAGTAGGGCTCATTAAATGTCTTCAATGTACAGTAGGGCTCATTAAATGTCTTCAATGTACAGTAGGGCTCATTAAATGTCTTCGATGTACAGTAGGGCTCATTAAATGTCTTCAATGTACAGTAGGGCTCATTAAATGTCTTCGATGTAGGACTCATAAAATGTCTTTAATGTACAGTAGGGCTCATTAAATGTCTTCGATGTAGGACTCATAAAATGTCTTTAATGTACAGTAGGGCTCATTAAATGTCTTCGATGTAGGACTCATAAAATGTCTTTAATGTACAGTAGGGCTCATTAAATGTCTTCGATGTAGGACTCATAAAATGTCTTTAATGTACAGTAGGGCTCATTAAATGTCTTCGATGTAGGACTCATAAAATGTCTTTAATGTACAGTAGGACTCATTAAATGTCTTCAATGTACAGTAGGGCTCATTAAATGTCTTCAATGTACAGTAGGGCTCATTAAATGTCTTCGATGTACAGTAGGGCTCATTAAATGTCTTCAATGTACAGTAGGGCTCATTAAATGTCTTCAATGTAGGACTCATTAAATGTCTTCAATGTACAGTAGGACTCATTAAATGTCTTCAATGTACAGTAGGGCTCATTAAATGTCTTCAATGTACAGTAGGGCTCATTAAATGTCTTCAATGTACAGTAGGGCTCATTAAATGTATTCGATGTACAGTAGGGCT
>NW_027008536.1:0-25000 GCF_036934945.1 Oncorhynchus masou masou
GAGAGAGAGAGAGAGAGAGACTGATACCTCTGGAGAGAGAGAGAGAGAGAGAGACTGATACCTCTGGGAGAGAGAGAGAGAGAGACTGATACCTCTGGAGAGAGAGAGAGAGAGAGACTGATACCTCTGGAGAGAGAGAGAGAGAGAGAGAGACTAATACCTCTGGAGAGAGAGAGAGAGAGAGACTGATACCTCTGGAGAGAGAGAGAGAGACTGATACCCTCTGGAGAGAGAGAGAGAGAGAGACTGATACCTCTGGAGAGAGAGAGAGAGAGACTGATACCTCTGGAGAGAGAGAGACTGATACCTCTGAGAGAGAGAGAGAGACTGATACCTCTGGAGAGAGAGAGAGAGACTGATACCTCTGGAGAGAGAGAGAGAGAGACTGATACCTCTGGAGAGAGAGAGAGACTGATACCTCTGGAGAGAGAGAGAGACTGATACCTCTGGAGAGAGAGAGAGAGAGAGAGACTGATACCTCTGGAGAGAGAGAGAGAGAGTGATACCTCGAGAGAGAGAGAGAGAGAGAGAGAGAGACTGATACCTCGAGAGAGAGAGACTGATACCGAGAGAGAGAGACTGATGCCTCGAGAGAGAGAGAGAGAGAGAGAGAGAGAGAGAGACTGATACCTCTGGAGAGAGAGAGACTGATACCTCTGGAGAGAGAGAGAGAGACTGATACCTCTGGAGAGAGAGAGAGAGACTGATACCTCTGAGAGAGAGAGAGAGAGAGAGAGACTGATACCTCTGGGAGAGAGAGAGAGAGAGACTGATACCTCTGGAGAGAGAGAGAGAGAGAGACTGATACCTCTGGGGAGAGAGAGAGAGAGAGACTGATACCTCTGGAGAGAGAGAGAGAGACTGATACCTCTGGAGAGAGAGAGAAAGAGACACACTGATACCTCTGGAGAGAGAGAGAGAGAGACTGATACCTCTGGAGAGAGAGAGACACACTGATACCTCTGGAGAGAGAGAGAGAGAGAGAGACACACTGATACCTCTGGAGAGAGAGAGAGACTGATAACTCTGGAGAGAGAGAGAGAGACAGGGACAGAGAGAGGGAGAGAGGGATGACAGAGAGAGAGAGAGAGAGGTTCCGGGTTGGAGCGAGCGGTCGCATCTACACTTCGGTCCGCAGGTAGTATAACCTTTCATTACATTTTCATTACATTTCATTATAGTACAACGGTTTGATTTGTCTAATCTTAGCTTTTTCTTCTTAGCTAGCTACATAGCCGTCTTTGTATCAAAGATAATTGCGTAATTATCGTATTTCGTCGCCCTAACGTAGTCTACACTGCTATCTGCCCAGCAGCTAGCTAAACAACTAGCTAACGTCTAAGACAATTGTGTAGTCTAGAGCGATTTTCTAGGTTAGCTAGCCAGCTATTGTCGTTTTAACGTAACGTAACGCAATCAACACTGCTAGCTAGCCAGCTAGCCCCCCCGACTAGCAGCACTGTAGAAACTATTACAGTACAACGGTTTGATTTGTTTGATCGTATCTAGCTAGCTACATAGCCGTCTTTGTATCTAAGACAATTGTGTAGTCTAGAGCGATTCTCTAGGTTAGCTAGCCAGCTATTGTCGTTCTTTTAACGTAACGTAACGCAATCATCACTGCTAGCTAGCCCCCGAATAGCAGCACTGTAGAAACTATTACAGTACAACGGTTTGATTTGTTTGATCGTAGCTAGCTAGCTACATAGCCGTCTTTGTATCTAAGACAATTGTGTAGTCTAGAGCGATTTTCTAGGTTAGCTAGCCAGCTATTGTCGTTCTTTTAACGTAACGTAACGCAATCATCACTGCTAGCTAGCCCCCGAATAGCAGCACTGTAGAAACTATTACACTCGACGGAACGACTTGATTAGTGTAGTGTCAACATCGCAGCCACTGCCAGCTAGCCTACAAAGTCAACAACGCAGCCACTGCCAGCTAGCCTACTCCAGCAGTACTGTATCATTTCAATCATTTTAGTCAATAAGTTTCTTGCTACGTAAGCTTAACTTTCTGAACATTCGAGACGTGTAGTCCACTTGTCATTCCAATCTCCTTTGCATTAGCGTAGCCTCTTCTGTAGCCTGTCAACTATGTGTATCTATCCCTGTTCTCTCCTCTCTGCACAGACCATACAAACGCTCCACACCGCGTGGCAGCGGCAACCCTAATCTGGTGGTCCCAGCGCGCACGACCCACGTGGAGTTCCTGGTCTCCGGTAGCCTCTGGAACTGCCGATCTGCGGCCAACAAGGCAGAGTTCACCTCAGCCTATGCCTCCCTCCAGTCCCTCGACTTCTTGGCACTGACGGAAACATGGATCACCACAGATAACACTGCTACTCCTACTGCTCTCTCTTCGTCCGCCCACGTGTTCTCGCACACCCCGAGAGCTTCTGGTCAGCGGGGTGGTGGCACCGGGATCCTCATCTCTCCCAAGTGGTCATTCTCTCTTTCTCCCCTTACCCATCTGTCTATCGCCTCCTTTGAATTCCATGCTGTCACAGTTACCAGCCCTTTCAAGCTTAACATCCTTATCATTTATCGCCCTCCAGGTTCCCTCGGAGAGTTCATTAATGAGCTTGATGCCTTGATAAGCTCCTTTCCTGAGGACGGCTCACCTCTCACAGTCCTGGGCGACTTTAACCTCCCCACGTCTACCTTTGACTCATTCCTCTCTGCCTCCTTCTTTCCACTCCTCTCCTCTTTTGACCTCACCCTCTCACCTTCCCCCTACTCACAAGGCAGGCAATACACTCGACCTCATCTTTACTAGATGCTGTTCTTCCACTAACCTCATTGCAACTCCTCCAAGTCTCCGACCACTACCTTGTATCCTTTTCCCTCTCGCTCTCATCCAACACTTCCCACACTGCCCCTACTCGGATGGTATCGCGCCGTCCCAACCTTCGCTCTCTCTCCCCCGCTACTCTCTCCTCTTCCATCCTATCATCTCTTCCCTCTGCTCATACCTTCTCCAACCTATCTCCTGATTCTGCCTCCTCAACCCTCCTCTCTTCCCTTTCTGCATCCTTTGACTCTCTATGTCCCCTATCCTCCAGGCCGGCTCGGTCCTCCTCTCCCGCTCCGTGGCTCGACGACTCATTGCGAGCTCACAGAACAGAGCTCCGGGCAGCCGAGCGGAAATGGAGGAAAACTCGCCTCCCTGCGGACCTGGCATCCTTTCACTCCCTCCTCTCTACATTTTCCTCCTCTGTCTCTGCTGCTAAAGCCACTTTCTACCACTCTAAATTCCAAGCATCTGCCTCTAACCCTAGGAAGCTCTTTGCCACCTTCTCCTCTCTCCTGAATCGTCCTCCCCCTCCCCCCTCCTCCTCTCTGCAGATGACTTCGTCAACCATTTTGAAAAGAAGGTCGACGACATCCGATCCTCGTTTTCTAAGTCAAACGACACCGCTGGTTCTGCTCACACTGCCCTACCCTGTGCTCTGACCTCTTTCTCCCCTCTCTCTCCAGATGAAATCTCGCTTCTTGTGACGGCCGGCCGCCCAACAACCTGCCCGCTTGACCCTATCCCCTCCTCTCTTCTCCAGACCATTTCCGGAGACCTTCTCCCTTACCTCACCTCGCCCATCAACTCATCCCTGACCGCTGGCTACGTCCCTTCCGTCTTCAAGAGAGCGAGAGTTGCACCCCTTCTGAAAAAACCTACACTCGATCCCTCCGATGTCAACAACTACAGACCAGTATCCCTTCTTTCTTTTCTCTCCAAAACTCTTGAACGTGCCGTCCTTGGCCAGCTCTCCCGCTATCTCTCTCAGAATGACCTTCTTGATCCAAATCAGTCAGGTTTCAAGACTAGTCATTCAACTGAGACTGCTCTTCTCTGTATCACGGAGGCGCTCCGCACTGCTAAAGCTAACTCTCTCTCCTCTGCTCTCATCCTTCTAGACCTATCGGCTGCCTTCGATACTGTGAACCATCAGATCCTCCTCTCCACCCTCTCCGAGTTGGGCATCTCCGGCGCGGCCCACGCTTGGATTGCGTCCTACCTGACAGGTCGCTCCTACCAGGTGGCGTGGCGAGAATCTGTCTCCTCCACACGCGCTCTCACCACTGGTGTCCCCCAGGGCTCTGTTCTAGGCCCTCTCCTATTCTCGCTATACACCAAGTCACTTGGCTCTGTCATAACCTCACATGGTCTCTCCTATCATTGCTATGCAGGTGGCGAATCGCATCTCTGCATGTCTGGCAGACATATCAGTGTGGATGACGGATCACCACCTCAAGCTGAACCTCGGCAAGACGGAGCTGCTCTTCCTCCCGGGGAAGGACTGCCCGTTCCATGATCTCACCATCACGGTTGACAACTCCATTGTGTCCTCCTCCCAGAGCGCTAAGAACCTTGGCGTGATCCTGGACAACACCCTGTCGTTCTCAACCAACATCATGGCGGTGGCCCGTTCCTGTAGGTTCATGCTCTACAACATCCGCAGAGTACGACCCTGCCTCACACAGGAAGCGGCGCAGGTCCTAATCCAGGCACTTGTCATCTCCCGTCTGGATTACTGCAACTCGCTGTTGGCTGGGCTCCCTGCCGGTGCCATTAAACCCCTACAACTCATCCAGAACGCCGCAGCCCGTCTGGTGTTCAACCTTCCCAAGTTCTCTCACGTCACCCCGCTCCTCCGCTCTCTCCACTGGCTTCCAGTTGAAGCTCGCATCCGCTACAAGACCATGGTGCTTGCCTACGGAGCTGTGAGGGGAACGGCACCGCAGTACCTCCAGGCTCTGATCAGGCCCTACACCCAAACAAGGGCACTGCGTTCATCCACCTCTGGCCTGCTCGCCTCCCTACCACTGAGGAAGTACAGTTCCCGCTCAGCCCAGTCAAAACTGTTCGCTGCTCTGGCCCCCCAATGGTGGAACAAACTCCATCACGACGCCAGGACAGCAGAGTCAATCACCACCTTCCGGAGACACCTGAAACCCCACCTCTTCAAGGAATACCTAGGATAGGATAAGTAATCCTTCTCACCGCCCCCCTTAAATGATTTAGATGCACTATTGTAAAGTGGCTGTTCCACTGGATGTCAGAAGGTGAATTCACCAATTTGTAAGTCGCTCTGGATAAGAGCGTCTGCTAAATGACTTAAATGTAAAAATGTAAATGGAAGGACAGAGAGAGAGAGGGACGGACAGAGAGAGAGAGAGAGAGAGGGACGGACAGAGAGAGAGAGAGAGAGAGAGAGGGACGGACAGAGAGAGAGAGAGAGAGAGAGAGGGACGGACAGAGAGAGAGAGAGAGAGGGATGACAGAGAGAGAGGGACGACAGAGAGAGAAAGACAGAGAGAGAGACACTGATACCTCTGGAGAGAGAGAGAGAGACTGATACCTCTGGAGAGAGAGAGACAGGGACAGAGAGAGGGAGAGACCGACAGAGAGACAGAGAGAGAGAGAGGGACGACAGAGAGAGAGAAAGGGATGGACAGAGAGAGAGAGAGGGACGACAGAGAGAGAGAGAGGGACGACAGAGAGGGACGGACGACAGAGAGAGAGGGGGAAGGACAGAGAGAGGGACGGACAGAGAGGGACGGACAGAGAGAGAGAGGGGACCGGACAGAGAGAGAGACGGACGGACAGAGAGAGAGACGGACAGAGAGAGAGACGGACGGACAGAGAGAGAGACGGACGGACAGAGAGAGACGGACGGACAGAGAGAGAGACGGACGGACAGAGAGAGAGACGGACGGACAGAGAGAGACGGACGGACAGAGAGAGAGACGGACGGACAGAGAGAGAGACGGACGGACAGAGAGAGAGACGGACGGACAGAGAGAGAGACGGACGGACAGAGAGAGAGACGGACGGACAGAGAGAGAGACGGACGGACAGAGAGACGGACGGACGGACAGAGAGACGGACGGACGGACAGAGAGAGGGACGGACGGACGGACAGAGAGAGGGACGGACAGAGAGAGAGAGGGACGGACAGAGAGAGGGACGGACAGAGAGAGAGAAAGAGGGACGGACAGAGAGAGAGAAAGAGGGACGGACAGAGAGAGAGAAAGAGGGACGGACAGAGAGAGAGAAAGAGGGACGGACAGAGAGAGAGAAAGAGGGACGGACAGAGAGAGAGAAAGAGGGACGGACAGAGAGAGAGAAAGAGGGACGGACAGAGAGAGAGAAAGAGGGACGGACAGAGAGAGAGAAAGAAGGACGGACAGAGAGAGAGAAAGAGGGACGGACAGAGAGAGAGAGAGGGACGGACAGAGAGAGAGAGAGAGGGACGGACAGAGAGAGAGAGAGAGGGACGGACAGAGAGAGAGAGAGAGGGACGGACAGAGAGAGAGAGAGAGGGACGGACAGAGAGAGAGAAAGAAGGACGGACAGAGAGAGAGAAAGAGGGACGGACAGAGAGAGAGAGAGGGACGGACAGAGAGAGAGAGAGAGAGGGACGGACAGAGAGAGAGAGAGAGGGACGGACAGAGAGAGAGAAAGAGGGACGGACAGAGAGAGAGAGAGAGGGACGGACAGAGAGAGAGAGAGAGGGACGGACAGAGAGAGAGAGAGGGACGGACAGAGAGAGAGAGAGAGGGACGGACAGAGAGAGAGAGAGGGACGGACAGAGAGAGAGAGAGAGGGACGGACAGAGAGAGAGAGAGGGATGGACAGAGAGAGAGAGAGAAAGAGAGAGAGGGACGGACAGAAACAGAGAGAGGGACGGACAGAAACAGAGAGAGGGACGGACAGAGAGAGAGAGAGGGACGGACAGAGAGAGAGAGAGGAACGGACAGAGAGAGAGGGACGGACAGAGAGGACAGAGAGAGAGTGGGACGGACAGACAGAGAGGGACGGACAGACAGAGAGGGACGGACAGACAGAGAGGGACGGACAGACAGAGAGGGACGGACAGACAGAGAGGGACGGACAGACAGAGAGGGACGGACAGACAGAGAGGGACGGACAGACAGAGAGGGACGGACAGACAGAGAGAGACGGACAGACAGAGAGAGAGACCGAGAGAGAGTGGGACGGACAGACAGAGAGGGACGGACAGAGAGAGACACCGAGAGAGAGAGTGGGACGGACAGACAGAGAGGGACGGACAGAGAGAGACAGAGTGGGACGGACAGAAAGAGAGAGAGAGGGACGGACAGAAAGAGAGAGAGAGGGACGGACAGAAAGAGAGAGAGGGACGGACAGAGAGAGAGAGAGAAAGAGAGAGAGGGACGGACAGAAACAGAGAGAGGGACGGACAGAAACAGAGAGAGGGACGGACAGAGAGCGAGAGAGGGACGGACAGATAGAGAGGAACGGACAGACAGAGAGGGACGGACAGACAGAGAGAGAGACCGAGAGAGAGTGGGACGGACAGACAGAGAGGGACAGACAGAGAGAGACACCGAGAGAGAGAGAGAGAGTGGGACGGACAGAGAGAGAGAGAGAGGGACGGACAGAGAGAGACAGAGAGAGGGACGGACAGAAAGAGAGAGAGAGGGACGGACAGAAAGAGAGAGAGAGGGACGGACAGAAAGAGAGAGAGAGGGACGGACAGAAAGAGAGAGAGAGGGACGGACAGAAAGAGAGAGAGAGGGACAGACAGAAAGAGAGAGAGGGACAGACAGAAACAGAGAGAGGGACGGACAGAAACAGAGAGAGGGACGGACAGAAACAGAGAGAGGGACGGACAGAAACAGAGAGAGGGACGGACAGAAACAGAGAGAGGGACGGACAGAAACAGAGAGAGGGACGGACAGAAACAGAGAGAGGGACGGACAGAAACAGAGAGAGGGACGGACAGAAACAGAGAGAGGGACGGACAGAAACAGAGAGAGGGACGGACAGAGAGAGAGACGGACAGAGAGAGAGAGAGAGAGAGGGACGGACAGATAGAGAGGAACGGACAGAGAGGACAGAGAGACATTTCCCATGAAGACAGACAGACAGACAGGACAACATAATGATTGAGATGAATAGTTTCACATGAAGTTAATTTCATATCACATGTAACAAGACAGTTTAGTTACCTGGAGGAAATGGATGTGATCCTCTGTGTGTGAGAGCTGCTCCAGCTCAGTGCTTCTCTTCCTCAGCTCAGCGATCTCCTGCTTCAGTTGCTCCAGGAGTCCTTCAGCTTGACTCACTTGAGCCTTCTCTTGGGCTCTGATCAGCTCCTTCACCTCAGAGCTCCTTCTCTCAATGGAGCGGATCAGCTCAGTAAAGATCTGATCACTGTCCTCCACTGCTGACTGTGCAGAGCGCTGGAGAGAGAGAGAGAGAGAGAGAGAGAGAGAGAGAGAGAGACAGAGAAGGACAGAGAGAAGGACAGAGAGAAGGACAGAGAGACAGACAGACAGAGAGGGAGACAGAGAGAGAGAGCGAGAGAGAGACAGACAATAGGTTTAGTAGTAGTCTCTCTACACCTCATTGAGTCAGACCTCTGCCACCCTGCTCTCCAGGTCCACCAGGCCTTGTCCTCCCTCCTGGACAGACAGGTACAGAACACCTCTTGGTCCTGCTCTACTCTCCTCCCTCCTGGACAGACAGGTACAGAACACCTCTTGGTCCTGCTCTACTCTCCTCCCTCCTGGACAGACAGGTACAGAACACCTCTTGGTCCTGCTCTACTCTCCTCCCTCCTGGACAGACAGGTACAGAACACCTCTTGGTCCTGCTCTACTCTCCTCCCTCCTGGACAGACAGGTACAGAACACCTCTTGGTCCTGCTCTACTCTCCTCCCTCCTGGACAGACAGGTACAGAACACCTCTTGGTCCTGCTCTACTCTCCTCCCTCCTGGACAGACAGGTACAGAACACCTCTTGGTATATAATATATATCTCATATCATCATTCAGAACTTTAAGCATATCTTTGGGAGGACGCCCAGCCTGTTTGACAAAGATAAACAAAGATTTTTTTCCAAATTTGTGCTGACAAAATAATCAAATGTAATGTTTTTTAACAAAAACTCTACATGGAAAGCAGAAAGCTGTGATCAATTAAATACAACGTTAACTAGATATTATCTGTGTCATTTATAGCCTGGCACAGATAGTAAAAACTAAACATTAAATACAATAGCCGTCAACTAGATGTTATCTGTGTCATTTATAGCCTGGCACAGATAGTAAAACTACATTAAATACAACGTTAACTTGATATTATCTGTGTCATTTATAGCCTGGCACAGATAGTGAAACTACTGTAGCGACCCGCACAGACAGCTGTGTGTTATGTGTTCGGCTAGTAGCTGGTTGTGTTGTACTTACCAGTTCCCAGTGTTCGCGGGGTCCGACATGCCAATCAACCTGCTATCTGCCAATCACAGGAATGCCTGGGATGTTCTGATGCCGGGCATCCTGGTGGTTGGCGGAGTGGCGTGGAGGGGGCGGGGCATTGGAAGTTAAGCTTCAGCCTTTGTTCTCTCTCTGACGTCTGGGCTTCACAAGAGAAGGTCCCGATTGGCTTGTGGGGTATCTTTCATTTATTTGGCGTGAGCTCAGGCCAAACAGTAGCCTGTGTAAAGTTGCTAATAAACCGTCAATTCGTAACTCAATCCTCTGTCTGGACAATTGTTCCTTTATGATCGAGTCAGGTCATTACACTACATTAAATACAACGTTAGCTAGATATCATCGCCACATAACTTATGTCGAATTTAAAAGACACCGTTACCGTTAGTAACGTCTGTTACACTGTAACTTACAGGCAGCCTCACATAAAAACCTATTGGTTAACAAAGCTTTGATTATGACCAAAGTCTATAGTAGTGAAAACTCTCTCTCTCTATTCAAACTTACCACACATTCACATCACTGCCTCGACATGAATGTGTCCTGTCAGAGCCGTTTCCTGTCCGTTAACTGTTAACAGTCTCGAGCCACAGCTTAACCAATGAGCTACAAGGAGGACTGACAGTCACGAGCGGTGCAGCAGCCTCTGCAGCAGCAGCCTCCCCGGGTCCTAGTGCCCGCCCGGTAAGACGGTTAAGATGCGATGGAACGGTTGACGGAGAGAAAATAAATCACAGAGAAAATATATTGACTGATATATTGAATTGTTTAGGGAAGCTTTAGCTTTGGCTTTAATACATTCTGAAAATACTTGAAAATAAAAATAATAGTAGCCCTCCTCAGGAACAACAAAACCCTCACAGACCAACTTCTTCTTCTATGATATAATGGAGGTCCTCAAATCTTATTTTGGGGATATGGAGGCGTCTCGTGTGGCCAATAGCCTGGGGAAATGCATAGCGCCAAATTCAAATAATACGCGATAAAACTCAAACTTTCATTAAATCACACATGCAGGGTACTCAATTAAAGCTACACTCGTTGTGAATCCAGCCATTATGTCAGATTTTAAAAATGCTTTTCGGCGAAAGCATGAGAAGCTATTATCTGATAGCATGCACCCCCTGAACCACCTGAACGAGATGTAAACAAATGAATTAGCGTCGCCGGCGCTACACAAAACGCTGAAATAAAATATAAAACATGCATTACCTTTGACGAGCTTCTTTGTTGGCACTCCAATATGTCCCATAAACATCACAATTGGTCCTTTTTTTCGATTAATTCCGTCCATGTTTACCCAAAATGTCCATTTATAAAGCCCGTTTTGATCCAGAAAAAAACAGCTTTCCAAAACGCAACGTCATGACAAAACATTTCAAAAGTTGCTTAAAACTATGCCAAAATATTTCAAACTACTTTTGTAATCCAACTTTAGGTATTTTTAAACGTTAATAATCGATCAAATTGTTGACGGGGCGATCTGTATTCAATAACAGCAAGTCAACAATACATGCACGGTTTTCTCTCTTCCACAACATAATCCACAGTGTCACCTCTGCCTCTTCTTCGTTTCACCAATGATTAACTTCAACCCAAAGACTGGTGACATCCTGTGGAAGTTGTAGGAACTGTAAACTGGGCGCTATCTAATTTCCCTTGACAAAGACAATTCAGGGAACTGCCAGAGGGATTTTTGTTTTTCTGAACAGTTTTTCCTTGGGCTTTTGCCTGCTACATAAGTTCTGTTATAGTCACAGACATGATTGAACCAGTTTTAGAAACTTCAGAGTGTTTTCTATCCACACATACTAATCATATACATATACTATAGTCCTGGCATGAGTAGCAGGAAGTTGAACAACAAAACCCACATGCTTTTTATCAAAAAGTAGAAATGCTGCACCCTATCCTTTAAGAGGTGTGGTCCACAAACCAACGTTAAAGGTGCATGGCGCCACCTACTGTTCTGGAGTGTGTTCAATCACGGTTTACACCTCTAAATCCTCCAACCAAACTCAGTACTTCTGAGAAAATAAAAGAGTCCTACTAACTTCTAATAGACCCTCCCCCATCCCCCAAATCACTTCCAAGTGTAATGTTTACTGTTCATTTCTGATTGTTTATTTCACTTTTGTTTATTGTCTATTTCACTTGCTTTGACAATGAAACATATATTTCCATGCCAATAAAGCCCTATGAATTTAATTCAATTGAGAGAGAGACAGTTCCATTTTAATGTATAGGGGACATGAGTCGTCATGGTTACTCATGGTTATGTGATGATGCAGCCCAGTCGGTTACATGAACCAGTCTATTCTCTGAAAGGGGTCCAGACAGCCTGTTCCCAACAGTGGGGTCAGTGGGATTGAATAGGAGCCCCCCTCTCTCTCTCTCTGACTGGAGGAGAGAAGTGAAATGGTGTGTCTCCTCTGGTCAACAATACTCACCTTGAAAGACTCCACAGCCTGTTGGAGCTCCTTCAGCTCCTTCTCTCTCTCCTGGAATCTCTGCTGGACCTTCTGCTGACTCATCCCCAGCTGCCTCTGTGGAGAATCACTCTTCAATGAGCTATCCAGCTTTATTAGTCCAGTAGATCAATAGTATAGTAATGTGACATAGGACCCATAGAGAGGAAGGTCTACAATCCTGAGGAAGTCCCTTTACAATATTATATTATGTTGCTATGTGAATGATTATAGTTTTTATGGCAGGATTTCATGTATCAAGGTGTTGAGGCTGAACTTTGGACTCAAAAAACGCTATTCAGAATGATAATAGTGTTTGACTTTAGAAAATGGTGATACATTTGGAGAATCTGGGTTAACATGTCTATATACTCAAGGTTTGTGTTCATATTTGTGGATCCATTTCATATTGTATATAATATAATGATCTCATATTCAATCAGATTTAGTTCCTACTGTATTTTTAATTCTTTGTTTATCAGACAGCCACCAACAAGTTGTTCTGGTCTTACCTGTTTCTCAGTCCTCTCTGCTGCAGCTGACACTGTATCATGGCCTTTATGTTCATCCATTGTACACAGATAACAGATACACTGCTGATCGGTACGACAGTAAACCTCCAGCAGTTTGTCATGATGAGAGCAGATCTTCTCCTGTAGTTGTGCGTTGGCTTTGACCAGCTTGTGCTTCTTCAAAGCAGGAGATTCATAGTGAGATTGGAGGTGAGTCTCACAGTAAGAGGCCAGACACGCCAGACAGGACATGAGGGCTTTCTGCTTTCTGGTCCCAGTGCAGACATCACACACCACATCTCCAGGTCCAGCATAGCACAGAGCAGGAGGGGGAGCAGCCTGGAGTCCTGTCTTCCTCAGTTTCTCCACCACCTCAGCCAACATGTTATTTTTCATCAGCGTAGGTCTTGTAGTGAAGGTATGTCTGCACTGAGGACAGCTATAGACCCCTTTCAGAACATCCTGATCCCAGCAGCCCTCAATACAGCTCCTACAGTAACTGTGTCCACAGGGAATAACCACCGGCTCCTTCAGTAGATCCAGACAGACAGAACAACAGAACTGGTCCTGGTCCAGCAGAACTCCCTGTTGAGCCATTTGGACGGTTGTTCACTCTCACACAGACACAGATCAGTTGCGTTTCCTCAGAAAAGAGTTTGTGGGAAGGGGAGGGACTTCCTGGTTCTGCCAGAGGGGTGGGGTTAGAAAGGAGGGAGGGGTTAGAGGAATGAAGGAAGAGAGAGAGGAACTGCATGCAACAGCAAGAGGGAGACAAATAGTTTTGTTCCAAGGTTAGAGCCCTTAACATGGAACAAATGACATAATGAATCTTAAAATGTGAGTTGTTAGAATATATGAAGGGTAACAGTTTCTATGAAGTACGTATGTATCATTATTTTAATGACCTTTATAATGCCTTATAATACACCTATGTGTTGTAATTAATCAATAAGGACTGAGGAGGTGTGGTATATAGTTAATATACAGTACCACAGATAAGGACTGAGGAGGTGTGGTATATAGTTAATATACAGTACCACAGATAAGGACTGAGGAGGTGTGGTATATAGTTAATATACAGTACCACAGATAAGGACTGAGGAGGTGTGGTATATAGTTAATATACAGTACCACAGATAAGGACTGAGGAGGTGTGGTATATAGTTAATATACAGTACCACAGATAAGGACTGAGGAGGTGTGGTATATAGTTAATATACAGTACCACAGATAAGGACTGAGGAGGTGTGGTATATAGTTAATATACAGTACCACAGATAAGGACTGAGGAGGTGTGGTATATAGTTAATATACAGTACCACGGATAAGGACTGAGGAGGTGTGGTATATAGTTAATATACAGTACCACAGATAAGGACTGAGGAGGTGTGGTATATAGTTAATATACAGTACCACAGATAAGGACTGAGGAGGTGTGGTATATAGTTAATATACAGTACCACGGATAAGGACTGTTCTTAGAAAAGACACAACGCAGATTGAGAATTATCTAACACTTTCAAAAATACAATCAAACTTTAAAAATAGCCATAAGGAAGACTAGATACAGTGGGGCAAAAAAGTATTTCGTCAGCCACCAATTGTGCAAGTTCTCCCACTTAAAAAGATGAGAGAGGCCTGTAATTTTCATCATATGTACACTTCAACTATGACAGACAAAATGAGAAAAAAATCCAGAAAATCACATTTAATCACATTTAATGAAGTTATTTGCAAATTATGGTGTAAAATAAGTATTTGGTCAATAACAAAAGTTTGAAGTGTACGTATGATGAAAATTACAGGCCTTAGTATAGTGATAGTGGTAGTGGGGTGGTAGATGTCTAGTCTCCCTTATGGCTCTAATCTGATAGTGGTAGTGGGGTGGTAGATGTCTAGTCTCCCTTATGGCTCTAATCTGATTGTGGTAGTGGGGTGGTAGATGTCTAGTCTCCCTTATGGCTCTAATCTGATAGTTGTAGTGGGGTGGTAGATGTCTAGTCTCCTTTATGGCTCTAATCTGATAGTGGTAGTGGTGTGGTAGTTGTCTAGTCTCCCTTATGGCTTATGGCAGTTGTGGGTGAACAGGGAGTACAGGAGGGGACTGAGCACGCACCCCTTAGGCTTCAGATTCTTTCAAACAATTAATTATAAGATTTACAACAATGGAGTAGTTAACCGATCCGAATCATTTTCTAGAAACTACTTCCTCTCCTCTATATGACAGTTAGTGTGTAGAAACTGAGTATAGAAAAGCTTGTCTGTTCAGATTGCACACTCTTCTCTGTTACTTCCTGCCCGTTTCTATAGAGATGACTTCCTTCAGATAGAACTGAAACGGGATGTGTCACACCCTGCGGTCGTAACCCAAACGGCTCTGAGCTGTACGGCCTTGTGACTAAGTCACACAAAGACAAGCCTGAATCAGCGAAGTAATACGAGCACATAACAAGAGACAATTCTCTAAGGTTAACTCAACATAGCATGTCTAATCTACATATCATTTTGTCCACCATTGCTGCCCATCAGGAAGTCCATGATCCAGTTGCAGAGGGAGGTGTTTAGTCCCAGGCTCCTTAGCTTAGCTTAGCATTCTCATGTAACTGATCCTGTTGTCCAGGTGGGAAAGGGCAGTGTAGAGTGCCATTGGGATTGCGTCATCTGTGGATCTGTTGGGGCGGTATGTGAATTGGAGTGGGTCTAGGGTTTCCAGGATGATGCTGTTGATGTCTGATTTGATTTCAATAGGGGCACCTACAGTGGGGAGAACAATTATTTGATACACTGCAGATTTTGCAGGTTTTCCTACTTACAAAGCATGTAGAGGTCTGTAATTTTTATCATAGGTACACTTAAACTGTGAGGGACGGAATCTAAAACAAAAATCAAGAAAATCACATTGTATGATTTTAAGTAATTAATTTGCATTCTCCACAGCCATTAAACTCTAAGTGTTTTAACCTTTTTTAAACTAGACAAGTCAGTTAAGAACAAATTCGTATTTACAATGACGGCCTACCCCGGACAACGCTGGGACAATTGTGCTCCACCCTATGGGACTCCCAATCACGGCCGGTTGTGATACAGCCTGGATTCAAACCAGGGACTGTAGTGACACCTCTTGTACTGAGATGCAGTGCCTTTGACCACTGTGATACAGCCTGGATTCAAACCAGGGACTGTAGTGACACCTATTGTACTGAGATGCAGTGCCTTAGGCCCCTGTGATACAGCCTGGATTCAAACCAGGGACTGTAGTGACACCTATTGTACTGAGATGCAGTGCCTTAGGCCCCTGTGATACAGCCTGGATTCAAACCAGGGACTGTAGTGACACCTATTGTACTGAGATGCAGTGCCTTAGGCCCCTGTGATACAGCCTGGATTCAAACCAGGGACTGTAGTGACACCTATTGTACTGAGATGCAGTGCCTTAGGCCCCTGTGATACAGCCTGGATTCAAACCAGGGACTGTAGTGACACCTATTGTACTGAGATGCAGTGCCTTAGGCCCCTGCGCCACTCAGGAGCAGCGATCTAAGACTGAGCCGTTGAGGCGTTGGAAAACCTCCCTGGTCTTTGTGGTTGAATCTGTGTTTGAATTCCACGGAGGGACCTCACAGATAAACTATATATACACTATATATACAGCAGTATGTGGACACCCCTTACAGATACACTATATATACAGCAGTATGTGGACACCCCTTACAGATACACTATATATACAGCAGTATGTGGACACCCCTTACAGATACACTATATATACAGCAGTATGTGGACACCCCTTACAGATACACTATATATACAGCAGTATGTGGACACCCCTTACAGATACACTATATATACAGCAGTATGTGGACACCCCTTACAGATACACTATATATACAGCAGTATGTGGACACCCCTTACAGATACACTATATATACAGCAGTATGTGGACACCCCTTACAGATACACTATATATACAGCAGTATGTGGACACCCCTTACAGATACACTATATATACAGCAGTATGTGGACACCCCTTACAGATACACTATATATACAGCAGTATGTGGACACCCCTTACAGATACACTATATATACAGCAGTATGTGGACACCCCTTACAGATACACTATATATACAGCAGTATGTGGACACCCCTTACAGATACACTATATATACAGCAGTATGTGGACACCCCTTACAGATACACTATATATACAGCAGTATGTGACACCCCTTACAGATACACTATATATACAGCAGTATGTGACACCCCTTACATATACACTATATATACAGCAGTATGTGGACACCCCTTACAGATACACTATATATACAGCAGTATGTGGACACCCCTTACAGATACACTATATATACAGCAGTATGTGGACACCCCTTACAGATACACTATATATACAGCAGTATGTGGACACCCCTTACATATACACTATATATACAGCAGTATGTGGACACCCCTTACAGATACACTATATATGCAGCAGTATGTGGACACCCCTTACAGATACACTATATATACAGCAGTATGTGGACACCCCTTACAGATACACTATATATACAGCAGTATGTGACACCCCTTACATATACACTATATATACAGCAGTATGTGGACACCCCTTACAGATACACTATATATACAGCAGTATGTGGACACCCCTTACAGATACACTATATATACAGCAGTATGTGGACACCCCTTACAGAAGTGAAACTTCAGAAAAAAAAAACAATAAAGAAACCAACGACCGAATAGCTTTCTTCAACTACCTGCACACAAACAAGGAACAAGATCCCACACAGAAGGAGGGAAAGGGCTGCCTAAGTATGATGCCCAATCAGAGACAACGATAGACAGCTGTCCCTGATTGGTAACCATACCCGGCCAAAACATAGAAACACAAATCATGTGTAAATATTTGTATGAACAGAACAAGCTTCAACAACTGAGACGTAAACTGAACAAGTTCCAAAGACATGTGACTAACAGAAATGGAATAATGTGTCCCTGAACAAAGGGGGGTCAAAATCAAAAGTAACAGTCAGTATCTGGTGTGGCCACCAGCTGCATTAAGTACTGCAGTGCATCTACTCCTCATGGACTGCACCAGATTTTCCAGTTCTTGCTGTGAGATGTTACCCCACTCTTCCACCAAGGCATCTGCAAACCCTCCGGTCCAACAGGTCCCAGACGTGCTCAATGTTATTGTCTTTTTATTTTTATTTCACCTTTATTTCGTCGAGAACAAGTTCGTCGAGAACAAGTTCTCATTTACAACTGCAACCTGGCCAAGATAAATCATAGCAGTGTGAACAGACAACACAGAGTTGCACATGGAGTAAACAATTAACAAGTCAATAACACAGTAGAAAAAAAGAGAGTCTATATACATTGTGTGCAAAAGGCATGAGGAGGTAGGCGAATAATTACAATTTAGCAGATTAACACTGGAGTGATAAATGATCAGATGGTCATGTGCAGGTAGAGATACTTGTGTGCAAAAGAGCAGAAAAGTAAATAAACAAAAACAGTATGGGGATGAGGTAGGTAAATTGGGTGGGCTATTTACCGATGTACTATGTACAGCTGCAGCGATCGGTTAGCTGCTCAGATAGCAGATGTTTAAAGTTGGTGAGTGAGATAAAAGTTCCAGTCACAGGCAGCAGAGAACTGGAAGGAAAGGCAGCCAAAGGAGGTGTTGGCTTTAGGGATGATCAGTGAGATACACCTGCTGGAGCGCGTGCTACGGATGGGTGTTGCCGAGAATGAAGCAAGGGCCAACCAACAAGAGCATACAGGTCGCAGTGGTGGGTGGTATAGGGTGCTTTAGTAACAAAACGGATGGCACTATGATAAACTGTATCAGTTTGCTGAGTGGAGTATTGGAAGCCATTTTGTAGATGACATCGCCAAAGTCGAGGATTGGTAGGATAGTCAGTTTGGCGGCGTGAGTGAAGGAGGCTTTGTTGCGAAATAGAAAGCCGATTCTAGATTTGATTTTGGATTGGAGATGTTTGATATGAGTCTGGAAGGAAAGTTTACAGTCTAGCCAGACACCTAGGCACTTATAGATGTCCACATATTCTAGGTCGGAACCATCCAGGGTGGTGATGCTAGTCGGGCGTCGGGTGCAGGCAGCGAACGGTTGAACACTATCTAGAAGACAGAGACATATCATTACATACAGTATAGAACACCATCTAGTAGACATATCATTACATACAGTATAGAACACCATCTAGTAGACATATCATTACATACAGTATAGAACACCATCTAGTAGACATATCATTACATACAGTATAGAACACCATCTAGTAGACATATCATTACATACAGTATAGAACACCATCTAGAAGACATATCATTACATACAGTATAGAACACCATCTAGAAGACATATCATTACATACAGTATAGAACACCATCTAGAAGACATATCATTACATACAGTATAGAACACCATCTAGAAGACATATCATTACATACAGTATAGAACACCATCTAGAAGACATATCATTACATACAGTATAGAACACCATCTAGTAGACATATCATTACATACAGTATAGAACACCATCTAGAAGACATATCATTACATACAGTATAGAACACCATCTAGTAGACATATCATTACATACAGTATAGAACACCATCTAGTAGACATATCATTACATACAGTATAGAACACCATCTAGAAGACATATCATTACATACAGTATAGAACACCATCTAGAAGACATATCATTACATACAGTATAGAACACCATCTAGTAGACATATCATTACATACAATATAGAACACCATCTAGAAGACATATCATTACATACAGTATAGAACACCATCTAGTAGACATATCATTACATACAGTATAGAACACCATCTAGTAGACATATCATTACATACAGTATAGAACACCATCTAGAAGACATATCATTACATACAGTATAGAACACCATCTAGTAGACATATCATTACATACAGTATAGAACACCATCTAGAAGACATATCATTACATACAGTATAGAACACCATCTAGTAGACATATCATTACATACAGTATAGAACACCATCTAGTAGACATATCATTACATACAGTATAGAACACCATCTAGTAGACATATCATTACATACAGTATATAACACCATCTAGAAGACATATCATTACATACAGTATAGAACACCATCTAGTAGACATATCATTACATACAGTATAGAACACCATCTAGAAGACATATCATTACATACAGTATAGAACACCATCTAGAAGACATATCATTACATACAGTATAGAACACCATCTAGAAGACATATCATTACATACAGTAAAGAACACCATCTAGTAGACATATCATTACATACAGTATAGAACACCATCTAGTAGACATATCATTACATACAGTATAGAACACCATCTAGTAGACATATCATTACATACAGTATAGAACACCATCTAGAAGACATATCATTACATACAGTATAGAACACCATCTAGTAGACATATCATTACATACAGTATAGAACACCATCTAGTAGACATATCATTACATACAGTATAGAACACCATCTAGTAGACATATCATTACATACAGTATATAACACCATCTAGAAGACATATCATTACATACAGTATAGAACACCATCTAGTAGACATATCATTACATACAGTATATCATAGATGTGTAGATCCTTTATATTTCCTGTACCTCTTTCCATGACAGTAGCCTTATTACTGGTTTGGGTTACTGCTGCTGGTACAGTGGAGGAATGAGGCATCACAGTACCTGTTACACCACTGTACCACCAGGACCAATTACACACCAATAAACACACTGTAATGTAAAGTGTCACATCATTCTCAATGATCAGTCTGTACATACAGTATTCATTTCACCTACAGTACATTGTATCCATTTCAAGTCCCCCTCCCCCATTGTAGCTAATTATCTACAACACATTGTACACTTTTACAACCACGTATGAGTTATTATGGACGCTTATAGTTAGTATCACAGCACATCAGTTTAAGACTTTACAACATTCATTAAAAGCATTATAGATATGTACTTCATAGAAACTGTTACCCTTTATATATTCTAACCACTCTATTTAATTTATTCCATATTAAGGGTCCTAACCTAGGAACTAAAATATTGTCTCCTTCTCAACTTTGCCTCTCTCTCTCCCTCCCGTCCTCTAACCCCTCCCTCTCTCACTCCCTCCTTCCCTCCCTCTAACCCCAGCCCTCTGGCAGAACCAGGAAGTCCCTCCCCCTCCCACAAACTCTCTTCTGAGGAAACGAAACTGATCTGAGTCTCTCTGTCGTCTGCCTGTGTGAGAGTGAACAACCGTCCAAATGGCTCAACAGGGAGTTCTGCTGGACCAGGACCAGTTCTGTTGTTCTGTCTGTCTGGATCTACTGAAGGAGCCGGTCACTATTCCCTGTGGACACAGTTACTGTAGGAGCTGTATTGAGGGCTGCTGGGATCAGGATGTTCTGAAAGGGGTCTATAGCTGTCCTCAGTGCAGAGAGACCTTCACTCCAAGGCCTAATCTGAGGAAAAATAACATGTTGGCTGAGCTGGTGGAGAAACTGAGGAAGACAGGACTCCAGGCTGCTCCCCCTCCTGCTCTGTGCTATGCTGGACCTGGAGATGTGGCGTGTGATTTCTGCACTGGGACCAGAAAGCAGAAAGCCCTCATGTCCTGTCTGGCATGTCTGGCCTCTTACTGTGAGACTCACCTCCAACCTCACTATGAGTCTCCTGCTTTCAAGAAGCACAAGCTGGTCAAAGCCACCGCACAACTACAGGAGAAGATCTGCTCTCATCATGACAAACTGCTGGAGGTTTACTGTCGTACCGATCAGCAGTGTATCTGTCTGCTGTGTACAATGGATGAACATAAAGGCCATGATACAGTGTCAGCTGCAGCAGAGAGGACTGAGAAACAGGTAAGACCAGAACAACTTGTTGGTGGCTGTCTGATAAACTAAGAATTAAAGATACAGTAGGAACTAAATCTGTTTGAATATGAGATCATTATATTATATACAATATGAAATGGATCCACAAATATGAACACAAACCTTGAGTATATAGATATGTCAACCCAGATTCTCCAAATGTATCACCATTTTCTAAAGTCAAACACTATTATCATTCTGAATGGCATTTTATGAGTCCAAAGTTCAGTCTCAACTCTTTGATACATGTAGGCCTACCATAAAAACTATAATCATTCACATAGCAACATAATATAATATTGTAAAGGGACTTCCTCAGGATTGTAGACCTTCCTCTCTATGGGTCCTATGTCACATTACTATACTATTGATCTACTGGACTAATAAAGCTTGATAGCTCATTGAAGAGTGATTCTCCACAGAGGCAGCTGGGGATGAGTCAGCAGAAGGTCCAGCAGAGATTCCAGGAGAGAGAGAAGGAGCTGAAGAAGCTCCAAAAAGCTGTGAAGTCTTTCAAGGTGAGTATTGTTGACCAGAGGAGACACACCATTTCACTTATCTCCTCCAGTCAGAGAGAGAGGGAGAGGGGCCCCTATCCAAGCCCACTGACCCCACTGTTGGGAACAGGCTGTCTGGACCCCTTTCAGAGAATAGACTGGTTCATGTAACCAACTGGGCTGCCTCATCACATAACCATGAGTAACAATGACCGACTCATGTCCCCTATACATTAAAATGGAACTGTCTCTCTCTCAATTGAATTAAATTCATAGGGCTTTATTGGCATGGAAATAATATATGTTTATGTTGCCAAAGCAAGTGAAATAGACAATAAACAAAAGTGAAATAAACAATCAGAAATGAACAGTAAACATTACACTTGGAAGGGATTTGGGGGATGGGGAGGGTCTATTAGAAGTTAATAGGACTCTTTTATTTTCTCAGAAGAACTTAGTTGGGTAGGAGGATTTAATGGTGTAAACCGTGATTGAACACACTCCAGAACAGTAGGTGGCGCCATGCACCTTTAACGTTGGTTTGAGGATCTCCATTATATCATAGAAGAAGTTGGTCTGTGAGGGTTTTAATGTTGGTTTGTGGACCACACCTCTTAAAGGATAGAGTGCAGCATTTCTACTTTTTGATAAAAAGCGTGCAAAATTTCAACTTCCTGCTACTCATGCCAGGACTATAGTATATGCATATGATTAGTATGTGTGGATAGAAAACACTCTGAAGTTTCTAAAACTGGTTCAATCATGTCTGTGACTATAACAGAACTTATGTAGCAGGCAAAAGCCCAAGGAAAAACTGTTCAGAAAAACAAAAATCCCTCTGGCAGTTCCCTGAATTGTCTTTGTCAAGGGAAATTATATAGCGCCCAGTTTACAGTTCCTACAACTTCCACAGGATGTCACCAGTCTTTGGGTTGAAGTTAATCATTGGTGAAACGAAGAAGAGGCAGAGGTGACACTGTGGATTATGTTATGGAAGAGAGAAAACCGTGCATGTATTGTTGACTTGCTGTTATTGAATACAGATCGCCCCGTCAACAATTTGATCGATTATTAACGTTTAAAAATACCTAAAGTTGGATTACAAAAGTAGTTTGAAGTATTTTGGCATAGTTTTAAGCAACTTTTGAAATGTTTTGTCATGACGTTGCGTTTTGGAAAGCTGTTTTTTTTCTGGATCAAAACGGGCTTTATAAATGGACATTTTGGGTAAACATGGACGGAATTAATCGAAAAAAGGACCAATTGTGATGTTTATGGGACATATTGGAGTGCCAACAAAGAAGCTCGTCAAAGGTAATGCATGTTTTATATTTTATTTCAGCGTTTTGTGTAGCGCCGGCGACGCTAATTAATTTGTTTACATCTCGTTCAGGTGGTTCAGGGGGGTGCATGCTATCAGATAATAGCTTCTCATGCTTTCGCCGAAAAGCATTTTTAAAGTCTGACGTGTTGGCTGGATTCATAACGAGTGTAGCTTTAATCGAGTACCCTGCATGTGTGATTTAATGAAAGTTTGAGTTATCGCGTATTATTTGAATTTGGCGCTATGCATTTCCCCAGGCTATTGGCCACACGAGACGCCTCCATATCCCCAAAATAAGATTTGAGGACCTCCATTATATCATAGAAGAAGAAGTTGGTCTGTGAGGGTTTTGTTGTTCCTGAGGAGGGCTACTATTATTTTTATTTTCAAGTATTTTCAGAATGTATTAAAGCCAAAGCTAAAGCTTCCCTAAACAATTCAATATATCAGTCAATATATTTTCTCTGATTTATTTTCTCTCCGTCAACCGTTCCATCGCATCTTAACCGTCTTACCGGGCGGGCACTAGGACCCGGGGGAGGCTGCTGCTGCAGAGGCTGCTGCACCGCTCGTGACTGTCAGTCCTCCTTGTAGCTCATTGGTTAAGCTGTGGCTCGAGACTGTTAACAGTTAACGGACAGGAAACGGCTCTGACAGGACACATTCATGTCGAGGCAGTGATGTGAATGTGTGGTAAGTTAGAATAGAGAGAGAGAGTTTTCACTACTATAGACTTTGGTCATAATCAAAGCTTTGTTAACCAATAGGTTTTTATGTGAGGCTGCCTGTAAGTTACAGTGTAACAGACGTTACTAACGGTAACGGTGTCTTTTAAATTCGACATAAGTTATGTGGCGATGATATCTAGTTAACGTTGTATTTAATGTAGTGTAATGACCTGACTCGATCATAAAGGAACAATTGTCCAGACAGAGGATTGAGTTACGAATTGACGGTTTATTAGCAACTTTACACAGGCTACTGTTTGGCCTGAGCTCACGCCAAATAAATGAAAGATACCCCACAAGCCAATCGGGACCTTCTCTTGTGAAGCCCAGACGTCAGAGAGAGAACAAAGGCTGAAGCTTAACTTCCAATGCCCCGCCCCCTCCACGCCACTCCGCCAACCACCAGGATGCCCGGCATCAGAACATCCCAGGCATTCCTGTGATTGGCAGATAGCAGGTTGATTGGCATGTCGGACCCCGCGAACACTGGGAACTGGTAAGTACAACACAACCAGCTACTAGCCGAACACATAACACACAGCTGTCTGTGCGGGTCGCTACAGTAGTTTTACTATCTGTGCCAGGCTATAAATGACACAGATAATATCTAGTTAACGTTGTATTTAATGTAGTTTTACTATCTGTGCCAGGCTATAAATGACACAGATAATATCTAGTTAACGTTGTATTTAATGTAGTTTTACTATCTGTGCCAGGCTATAAATGACACAGATAACATCTAGTTAACGTTGTATTTAATGTAGTTTTACTATCTGTGCCAGGCTATAAATGACACAGATAATATCTAGTTAACGTTGTATTTAATGTAGTTTCACTATCTGTGCCAGGCTATAAATGACACAGATAATATCTAGTTAACGTTGTATTTAATGTAGTTTCACTATCTGTGCCAGGCTATAAATGACACAGATAATATCTAGTTAACGTTGTATTTAATGTAGTTTTACTATCTGTGCCAGGCTATAAATGACACAGATAATATCTAGTTAACGTTGTATTTAATTGATCACAGCTTTCTGCTTTCCATGTAGAGTTTTTGGTAAAAAACATTACATTTGATTATTTTGTCAGCACAAATTTGGAAAAAATTCTTTGTTTATCTTTGTCAAACAGGCTGGACGTCCTCCCAAAGATATGCTTAAAGTTCTGAATGATGATATGAGATATATATGTGTAGAGTAGAGTAGAGCAGGACCAAGAGGTGTTCTGTACCTGTCTGT
>NW_027008536.1:27500-90752 GCF_036934945.1 Oncorhynchus masou masou
CTCTCTGTCTGTCTGTCCGTCCCTCTGTCTGTCCGTCCCTCTGTCCGTCCCTCTGTCTGTCTGTCCGTCCCTCTCTCTCTGTTGGTCTGTCCGTCCCTCTCTCTCTGGTCTGTCTGTCCGTCCCTCTCTCTCTGTCTGTCTGTCCGTCCCTATCTCTCTGTCTGTCTGTCCGTCCCTATCTCTCTGTCTGTCTGTCCGTCCCTATCTCTCTGTCTGTCTGTCCGTCCCTATCTCTCTGTCTGTCTGTCCGTCCCTCTGTCTGTCTGTCTGTCTGTCCGTCCCTCTCTCTGTCTGTCTGTCCGTCCCTCTCTCTGTCTGTCTGTCTGTCCGTCCCTCTCTCTGTCCGTCTGTCTGTCCGTCCTCTCTCTGTCCGTCCGTCTGTCTGTCCGTCACTCTGTCTGTCCGTCCCTCTGTCCGTCCCTCTGTTTGTCTGTCCGTCACTCTCTGTATGACTGTCCGTCCCTCTCTCTCTGTTGGTCTGTCCGTCCCTCTCTCTCTGTCTGCCTGTCCGTCCCTCTCTCTGTCTGTCTGTCCGTCCGTCCCTCTCTCTCTGTTGGTCTGTCCGTCCCTCTCTCTCTGTCTGCCTGTCCGTCCCTCTCTCTCTGTCTGCCTGTCCGTCCCTCTCTGTCTGTCTGTCTGTCCCCTCTCTCTCTGTCTGCCTGTCCGTCCCTATCTGTCTGTCTGTCTGTCCGTCCCTCTCTCTGTCTGTCTGTCCGTCTCTCTCTGTCTGTCTGTCCGTCCCTCCTCTCTCTGTCTGTCTGTCTGTCCGTCCTCTCTCTCTCTGTCTGTCTGTCTGTCCGTCCGTCTCTCTCTGTCTGTCTGTCTGTCCGTCCCTCTCTGTCTGTCTGTCTGTCCGTCTGTCTCTGTCTGTCCGTCCTCTGTCTCTCTGTCTCTCTGTCTGTCCCTCCCTCTCTCTCTCTCTGTCTGTCCGTCTCGCTCTCTCTGTCCGTCCCTCTCTGTCTGTCTGTCTGTCTGTCTGTCTGTCTGTCTGTCTGTCCTCCCTCTGTCTGTCCGTCCCCGTCCTCTCTCTCTGTCCTCTCTCTCTCTGTCCGTCCCTCTCCTCTGTCTGTCTGTCCGTCCCTCTCCTCTGTCTGTCTGTCCGTCCCTCTCTGTCTGTCCGTCCCTCTCTGTCTGTCTGTCCGTCCCTCTCTGTCTGTCCGTCCCTCTCTGTCTGTCTGTCCGTCTGTCTGTCTGTCCATCCCTCTCTGTCTGTCTGTCTGTCCATCCCGCTCTGTCTGTCTGTCCATCCCGCTCTGTCTGTCTGTCTGTCCATCCCGCTCTGTCTGTCTGTCTGTCCACCCCTCTCTGTCTGTCCGTCCCTCTGTCTGTCCGTCCCTCTGTCTGTCCGTCCCTCTGTCTGTCCGTCCCTCTGTCTGTCCGTCCCTCTGTCTGTCCGTCCCTCTGTCTGTCTGTCTGTCCCTCTGTCTGTCCGTCCGTCCGTCCCTCTCTCTCTGTTGGTCTGTCCGTCCCTCTCTCTCTGTCTGCCTGTCCGTCCCTCTCTCTCTGTCTGCCTGTCCGTCCCTATCTCTCTGTCTGTCTGTCCGTCCCTCTGTCTGTCCGTCCCTCTGTCCTGTCTGTCCGTCCGTCCCCTCTCTCTGTCTGTCCGTCCCTCTCTCTCTGTCTGTCTGTCCGTCCCTCTGTCTGTCTGTCCCTCTGTCCGTCCCCTCTGTCTGTCTGTCCGTCCCTCTCTGTCTGTCAGTCCGTCCCTCTGTCTGTCCGTCCCTCTGTCCGTCCCTCTGGTCTGTCCGTCCCTCTCTCTCTGTCTGTCCGTCCCTCTCTCTCTGTCTGCCTGTCCGTCCCTCTCTCTCTGTCTGTCTGTCCGTCCCTCTCTCTGTCTGTCTGTCCGTCCCTATCTCTCTGTCTGTCTGTCCGTCCCTATCTCTCTGTCTGTCTGTCCGTCCCTCTGTCTGTCCGTCCCTCTGTCCGTCCCTCTGTTGGTCTGTCCGTCCCTCTCTCTCTGTTGGTCTGTCCGTCCCTCTCTCTCTGTTGGTCTGTCCGTCCCTCTCTCTCTGTCTGCCTGTCCGTCCCTATCTCTCTGTCTGTCTGTCCGTCCCTATCTCTCTGTCTGTCTGTCCGTCCCTATCTCTCTGTCTGTCTGTCCGTCCCTATCTCTCTGTCTGTCTGTCCGTCCCTCTGTCTGTCTGTCTGTCTGTCCGTCCCTCTCTCTGTCTGTCTGTCCGTCCCTCTCTCTCTCTCTGTCTGTCTGTCTGTCCGTCCCTCTCTCTGTCTGTCTGTCTGTCCGTCCCTCTCTCTGTCCGTCCGTCTGTCTGTCCGTCCCTCTGTCTGTCCGTCCCTCTGTCTGTCCGTCCCTCTGTCCGTCCCTCTGTTGGTCTGTCCGTCCCTCTCTGTCTGCCTGTCCGTCCCTCTCTCTCTGTCTGCCTGTCCGTCCCTCTCTCTCTGTCTGCCTGTCCGTCCCTATCTCTCTGTCTGTCTGTCCGTCCCTCTCTCTCTGTCTGTCTGTCCGTCCCTCTCTCTCTGTCTGCCTGTCCGTCCCTATCTCTCTGTCTGCCTGTCCGTCCCTCTCTGTCTGTCTGTCCGTCCCTCTCTCTCTGTCTGCCTGTCCGTCCCTATCTGTCTGTCTGTCTGTCCGTCCCTCTCTCTGTCTGTCTGTCCGTCCCTCTCTCTGTCTGTCTGTCCGTCCCTCTCTCTCTCTCTGTCTGTCTGTCTGTCCGTCCCTCTCTCTCTCTGTCTGTCTGTCTGTCCGTCCCTCTGTCTGTCTGTCTGTCTGTCCGTCCCTCTCTCTGTCTGTCTGTCTGTCCGTCCCTCTGTCTGTCCGTCCCTCTCTCTCTCTGTCCCTCTCTCTCTGTCCCTCCCTCTCTCTCTCTGTCTGTCCGTCCCTCGCTCTCTCTGTCCCTCCCTCTCTGTCTGTCTGTCTGTCTGTCTGTCTGTCTGTCTGTCTGTCTGTCCATCCCTCTGTCTGTCCGTCCCCCTCTCTCTCTCTCTGTCCGTCTCTCTCTCTGTCCGTCCCTCTCCTCTGTCTGTCTGTCCGTCCCTCTCCTCTGTCTGTCTGTCCGTCCCTCTCTGTCTGTCCGTCCCTCTCTGTCTGTCTGTCCGTCCCTCTCTGTCTGTCCGTCCCTCTCTGTCTGTCTGTCCGTCTGTCTGTCTGTCAGTCCCTCTCTCTCTGTCTGTCTGTCCGTCCCTCTCTGTCTGCCTGTCCGTCCCTCTCTCTGTCTGTCTGTCTGTCCGTCCCTCTGTCTGTCCGTCCCTCTGTCTGTCCGTCCCTCTGTCTGTCCGTCCGTCCCTCTCTCTCTCTGTCCCTCCCTCTCTCTCTCTGTCTGTCCTGTCCCTCTGTCTGTCCGTCCCTCTGTCTGTCCGTCCCTCGCTCTCTCTCTCTGTCCGTCCCTCTCTCTCTCTGTCCGTCTCTCTCTCTGTCCGTCCCTCTCCTCTGTCTGTCTGTCCGTCCCTCTCCTCTGTCTGTCTGTCCGTCCCTCTCTGTCTGTCTGTCTGTCCGTCCCTCTCTGTCTGTCTGTCTGTCCGTCCCTCTCTGTCTGTCTGTCCGTCTGTCTGTCTGTCTGTCCGTCCCTCTCTGTCTGTCTGTCCGTCCCTCTCTGTCTGTCCGTCCGTCCCTCTCTCTCTGTTGGTCTGTCCGTCCCTCTCTCTCTGTCTGCCTGTCCGTCCCTCTGTCTGCCTGTCCCTCTGTCTCTGTCCGTCCGTCTGTCTTTCCGTCCCTCTGTCTGTCCGTCCCTCTGTCTGTCCGTCCCTCTGTCTGTCCGTCCGTCTGTCTTTCCGTCCCTCTGTCCGTCCCTCTCTCTCTGTTGGTCTGTCCGTCCCTCTCTCTCTGTCTGCCTGTCCGTCCCTCTCTCTCTGTCTGTCCGTCCCTCTCCTCTGTCTGTCTGTCCGTCCCTCTCTGTCTGTCTGTCTGTCCGTCCCTCTCTGTCTGTCTGTCCGTCCCTCTCTGTCTGTCCGTCCGTCCCTCTCTGTCTGTCCGTCCGTCCCTCTCTCTCTGTCTGCCTGTCCGTCCCTCTGTCTGCCTGTCCGTCCCTCTGTCTGCCTGTCCGTCCCTCTGTCTGCCTGTCCGTCCCTCTGTCTGCCTGTCCGTCCCTCTGTCTGTCTGTCCGTCCCTCTCTCTCTGTCTGTCCGTCCCTCTCTCTCTGTCTGTCCGTCCCTATCTCTCTGTCTGTCTGTCCGTCCGTCCCTCTGTCTGTCTGTCCGTCCGTCTGTCTTTCCGTCCCTCTGTCCGTCCCTCTCTCTCTGTTGGTCCGTCCGTCCGTCCCTATCTGTCTGCCTGTCCGTCCCTATCTGTCTGTCCGTCCGTCCCTCTGTCTGTCTGTCCGTCCCTCTGTCCGTCCCTCTGTCTGTCCGTCCCTCTGTCCGTCCCTCTGTCTGTCCGTCCGTCCCCTCTCTCTGTCTGTCCGTCCGTCCGTCCCTATCTGTCTGCCTGTCCGTCCCTATCTGTCTGCCTGTCCGTCCCTATCTGTCTGTCCGTCCGTCCCTCTGTCTGTCTGTCCGTCCCTCTGTCCGTCCCTCTGTCTGTCCGTCCGTCCCTCTCTCTCTGTTGGTCTGTCCGTCCCTCTCTCTCTGTCTGTCTGTCCGTCCGTCCCTCTGTCTGTCCGTCCGTCCCTATCTCTGTCTGTCTGTCCCTCTCTCTGTCTGTCTGTCCGTCCCTCTCTCTCTCTCTGTCCTCTCTCTCTCTCTGTCCGTCTCTCTCTCTCTGTCCGTCCCTCTCTCTCTCTGTCCGTCCCTCTCTCTCTCTGTCCGTCCCTCTCGCTCTCTTTGTCCGTCCCTCTCTCTGTCCGTCCCTCTGTCTGTCCGTCCCTCTGTCTGTCCGTCCCTCTGTCTGTCCGTCCCTCTGTCTGTCCGTCCCTCTGTCTGTCCGTCCCTCTGTCTGTCCGTCCCTCTGTCTGTCCGTCTCTGTCTGTGTCCCTCTGTCCGTCCCTCTCTGTCCTGTCCCTCTGTCTGTCCGTCCCTCGCTCTCTCTGTCCCTCCCTCTCTGTCTGTCTGTCTGTCCGTCCCCCTCTCTCTCTCTCTCTGTCCCTCCCTCTCTCTCTCTCTCTCTGTCCCTCCCTCTCTCTCTCTCTCTCTGTCCGTCCCTCTCTCTCTCTCTCTCTGTCCGTCCCTCTCTCTCTCTCTCTCTGTCCGTCTCTCTCTCTCTCTGTCCGTCCCTCTCTCTCTCTCTCTGTCCGTCCTCTGTCCGTCCCTCTCTCTCTCTCTCTCTGTCCGTCCCTCTCTCTCTCTCTCTCTGTCCGTCCCCTCTCTCTCTCTCTCTCTGTCCGTCCCTCTCTCTCTCTCTCTCTGTCCCTCTCTCTCTCTCTGTCTGTCCGTCCCCTCCTCTCTCTCTGTCCGTCCCCCTCTCTCTCTGTCTGTCCGTCCTCTCTCTGTCCGTCCCCCTCTGTCCGTCCCCCCTCTCTCTCTGTCCGTCCCCTCTCTCTCTCTCTCTGTCCGTCCCCTCTCTCTCTCTCTCTGTCCGTCCCCCTCTCTCTCTCTCTCTCTGTCCGTCCCCTCTCTCTCTCTCTCTCTCTGTCCGTCCCCCCTCTCTCTCCTCTCTCTCTGTCCGTCCCCCCTCTCTCTCTCTGTCCGTCCCCTCTCTCTCTCTGTCTGTCCGTCCCCCTCTCTCTCTGTCCGTCCCTCCTCTCTCTCTCTGTCCGTCCCCCTCTCTCTCTCTCTCTGTCCGTCCCCCTCTCTCTCTCTCTCTGTCCGTCCCCTCTCTCTCTCTCTCTCTCTCTGTCCGTCCCCCTCTCTCTCTCTCTCTCTCTGTCCGTCCCCCCTCTCTCTCTCTCTCTCTGTCCGTCCCCCCTCTCTCTCTCTCTCTCTGTCCGTCCCCTCTCTCTCTCTGTCTGTCCGTCCCCCCTCTCTCTCTCTCTCTCTCTCTGTCCTCCTCTCTCTCTCTCTGTCCGTCTGTCCTCTCTCTCTCTCTCTCTGTCCGTCCCCCTCTCTCTCTCTCTCTCTCTGTCCGTCCCCCTCTCTCTCTCTCTCTCTGTCCGTCCCCCTCTCTCTCTCTCTCTGTCCGTCCCCCCTCTCTCTCTCTCTCTGTCCGTCCCTCTCTCTCTCTCTGTCCGTCCCCCTCTCTCTCTCTCTCTCTGTCCGTCCCCCCTCTCTCTCTCTCTGTCTGTCCGTCTCCTCTCTCTCTCTGTCCGTCTCTCTCTCTCTCTCTGTCCGTCCCTCCTCTCCGTCTCTCTCTCTCTCTCTCTGTCCGTCCCCCTCTCTCTCTCTCTGTCCGTCCCTCTGCCTGTCCATCCCTCTCTGTCTGTCTGTCCATCCCTCTCTGTCTGTCCGTCCCTCTGTCTGTCCGTCCCTCTGTCTGTCCGTCCCTCTGTCTGTCCGTCCCTCTGTCTGTCCGTCCCTCTGTCTGTCCTGTCCCTCTGTCCTCTGTCTGTCTGTCCCTCTGTCTGTCCGTCCGTCCGTCCCTCTCTCTCTGTTGGTCTGTCCGTCCCTCTCTCTCTGTTCGTCTGTCCGTCCCTCTCTCTCTGTCTGTCTGTCCGTCCCTCTGTCTGTCCGTCCCTCTGTCCGTCCCTCTGTCTGTCCGTCCGTCCCTCTCTGTCTGTCAGTCCGTCCCTCTGTCTGTCCGTCCCTCTGTCCGTCCCTCTGTTGGTCTGTCCGTCCCTCTCTCTCTGTTGGTCTGTCCGTCCCTCTCTCTCTATCTGCCTGTCCGTCCCTATCTCTCTGTCTGTCTGTCCGTCCCTCTGTCTGTCTGTCTGTCTGTCCGTCCCTATCTCTCTGTCTGTCTGTCCGTCCCTATCTCTCTGTCTGTCTGTCCGTCCCTATCTCTCTGTCTGCCTGTCCGTCCCTATCTCTCTGTCTGTCTGTCCGTCCCTCTGTCTGTCTGTCTGTCTGTCCGTCCCTCTCTCTGTCTGTCTGTCCGTCCCTCTCTCTCTCTCTGTCTGTCTGTCTGTCCGTCCCTCTCTCTGTCTGTCTGTCTGTCCGTCCCTCTCTCTGTCCGTCCGTCTGTCTGTCCGTCCCTCTGTCTGTCCGTCCCTCTGTCCGTCCCTCTGTTGGTCTGTCCGTCCCTCTCTGTCTGCCTGTCCGTCCCTCTCTCTCTGTCTGCCTGTCCGTCCCTCTCTCTCTGTCTGCCTGTCCGTCCCTATCTCTCTGTCTGTCTGTCCGTCCCTCTCTCTCTGTCTGTCTGTCCGTCCCTATCTCTCTGTCTGCCTGTCCGTCCCTATCTCTCTGTCTGCCTGTCCGTCCCTCTCTGTCTGTCTGTCCGTCCCTCTCTCTCTGTCTGCCTGTCCGTCCCTATCTCTCTGTCTGTCTGTCCGTCCCTATCTGTCTGTCTGTCTGTCCGTCCCTCTCTCTGTCTGTCTGTCCGTCCCTCTCTCTGTCTGTCTGTCCGTCCCTCTCTCTCTCTCTGTCTGTCTGTCTGTCCGTCCCTCTCTCTCTCTGTCTGTCTGTCTGTCCGTCCCTCTCTCTGTCTGTCTGTCTGTCCGTCCCTCTCTCTGTCCGTCCGTCTGTCTGTCCGTCCCTCTGTCTGTCCGTCCCTCTCTCTCTGTCTGTCTGTCCGTCCCTATCTCTCTGTCTGCCTGTCCGTCCCTCTCTGTCTGTCTGTCTGTCCGTCCCTCTCTCTCTGTCTGCCTGTCCGTCCCTATCTCTCTGTCTGTCTGTCCGTCCCTATCTGTCTGTCTGTCTGTCCGTCCCTCTCTCTGTCTGTCTGTCCGTCCCTCTCTCTGTCTGTCTGTCCGTCCTCTCTCTCTCTGTCTGTCTGTCTGTCCGTCCCCCTCTCTCTCTCTCTCTCTGTCGTCTCTCTCTCTCTGTCCGTCTCTCTCTCTCTGTCTGTCCCCCCTCTCTCTCTGTCCGTCCCCCTCTCTCTCTCTGTCTCCCCGTCTCTCTCTCTGTCCGTCCCCCTCTCTCTCTCTGTCCGTCCCCTCTCTCTCTGTCCGTCCCCCCTCTCTCTCTGTCCTGTCTCTCTCTCTCTGTCCGTCCGTCCCCTCTCTCTCTCTCTCTGTCCCCCCTCTCTCTCTCTCTCTCTCTCTGTCCGTCTCTCTCTCTCTCTCTCTCTGTCCGTCCCCCTCTCTCTCTCTCTCTCTGTCCGTCCCCCTCTCTCTCTCTCTCTCTGTCCGTCCCCTCTCTCTCTCTCTGTCCGTCCCCCTCTCTCTCTCTGTCCGTCCCCCTCTCTCTCTCTCTCTGTCCGTCCCCTCTCTCTCTCTCTCTCTGTCCGTCCGTCCTCTCTCTCTCTCTGTCCGTCCCCCCTCTCTCTCTCTCTCTGTCCGTCCCCCTCTCTCTCTCTGTCCGTCCCCCTCTCTCTCTCTCTGTCCCTCTCTCTCTCTCTCTGTCCGTCCCTCTGCCTGTCCATCCCTCTCTGTCTGTCTGTCCATCCCTCTCTGTCTGTCCGTCCCTCTGTCTGTCCGTCCCTCTGTCTGTCCGTCCCTCTGTCTGTCCGTCCCTCTGTCTGTCCGTCCCTCTGTCTGTCTGTCTGTCTGTCCCTCTGTCTGTCCGTCCGTCCGTCCCTCTCTCTCTGTTGGTCTGTCCGTCCCTCTCTCTCTGTTCGTCTGTCCGTCCCTCTCTCTCTGTCTGTCTGTCCGTCCCTCTCTCTCTGTTCGTCTGTCCGTCCCTCTCTCTCTGTCTGTCTGTCCGTCCCTCTGTCTGTCCGTCCCTCTGTCCGTCCCTCTGTCTGTCCGTCCGTCCCTCTCTGTCTGTCAGTCCGTCCCTCTGTCTGTCCGTCCCTCTGTCCGTCCCTCTGTTGGTCTGTCCGTCCCTCTCTCTCTGTTGGTCTGTCCGTCCCTCTCTCTCTGTCTGCCTGTCCGTCCCTATCTCTCTGTCTGTCTGTCCGTCCCTATCTCTCTGTCTGTCTGTCCGTCCCTATCTCTCTGTCTGTCTGTCCGTCCCTATCTCTCTGTCTGTCTGTCCGTCCCTCTGTCTGTCTGTCTGTCCGTCCCTCTCTCTGTCTGTCTGTCCGTCCCTCTCTCTCTCTCTGTCTGTCTGTCTGTCCGTCCCTCTCTCTCTCTCTGTCTGTCTGTCTGTCCGTCCCTCTCTCTGTCTGTCTGTCTGTCCGTCCCTCTCTCTGTCCGTCCGTCTGTCTGTCCGTCCCTCTGTCTGTCCGTCCCTCTGTCCGTCCCTCTGTTGGTCTGTCCGTCCCTCTCTGTCTGCCTGTCCGTCCCTCTCTCTCTGTCTGCCTGTCCGTCCCTCTCTCTCTGTCTGCCTGTCCGTCCCTATCTCTCTGTCTGTCTGTCCGTCCCTCTCTCTCTGTCTGTCTGTCCGTCCCTCTCTCTCTGTCTGCCTGTCCGTCCCTATCTCTCTGTCTGCCTGTCCGTCCCTCTCTGTCTGTCTGTCTGTCCGTCCCTCTCTCTCTGTCTGCCTGTCCGTCCCTATCTGTCTGTCTGTCTGTCCGTCCCTATCTGTCTGTCTGTCTGTCCGTCCCTCTCTCTGTCTGTCTGTCCGTCCCTCTCTCTGTCTGTCTGTCCGTCCCTCTCTCTGTCTGTCTGTCCGTCCCTCTCTCTCTCTCTGTCTGTCTGTCTGTCCGTCCCTCTCTCTCTCTGTCTGTCTGTCTGTCCGTCCCTCTCTCTCTCTGTCTGTCTGTCCGTCCCTCTCTCTGTCCCGTCTGTCTCTGTCCGTCCCTCTGTCTGTCCGTCCCTCTGTCCGTCCCTCTGTTGGTCTGTCCGTCCCTCTCTGTCTGCCTGTCCGTCCCTCTCTCTCTGTCTGCCTGTCCGTCCCTCTCTCTCTGTCTGCCTGTCCGTCCCTATCTCTCTGTCTGTCTGTCATTCCCTCTCTCTCTGTCTGTCTGTCCGTCCCTATCTCTCTGTCTGCCTGTCCGTCCCTATCTCTCTGTCTGCCTGTCCGTCCCTCTCTGTCTGTCTGTCTGTCCGTCCCTCTCTCTCTGTCTGCCTGTCCGTCCCTATCTCTCTGTCTGTCTGTCCGTCCCTATCTGTCTGTCTGTCTGTCCGTCCCTCTCTCTGTCTGTCTGTCCGTCCCTCTCTCTGTCTGTCTGTCCGTCCCTCTCTCTCTCTCTGTCTGTCTGTCTGTCCGTCCCTCTCTCTCTCTGTCTGTCTGTCTGTCCGTCCCTCTGTCTGTCTGTCTGTCTGTCCGTCCCTCTCTCTGTCTGTCTGTCCGTCCCTCTGTCTGTCCGTCCCTCTCTCTCTCTGTCCCTCTCTCTCTGTCCCTCCCTCTCTCTCTCTGTCTGTCCGTCCCTCGCTCTCTCTGTCCCTCCCTCTCTGTCTGTCTGTCTGTCTGTCTGTCTGTCTGTCCATCCCTCTGTCTGTCCGTCCCCCTCTCTCTCTCTCTGTCCGTCTCTCTCTCTGTCCGTCCCTCTCCTCTGTCTGTCTGTCCGTCCCTCTCCTCTGTCTGTCTGTCCGTCCCTCTCTGTCTGTCCGTCCCTCTCTGTCTGTCTGTCCGTCCCTCTCTGTCTGTCCGTCCCTCTCTGTCTGTCCGTCCCTCTCTGTCTGTCTGTCCGTCTGTCTGTCTGTCAGTCCCTCTCTCTCTGTCTGTCTGTCCGTCCCTCTCTGTCTGTCCGTCCGTCCCTCTCTCTCTGTTGGTCTGTCCGTCCCTCTCTCTCTGTCTGCCTGTCCGTCCCTCTCTCTGTCTGTCTGCCTGTCCGTCCCTCTCTCTGTCTGTCTGTCCGTCCCTCTCTCTGTCTGTCTGTCCGTCCCTCTGTCTGTCCGTCCCTCTGTCTGTCCGTCCCTCTGTCTGTCTGTCCGTCCCTCTGTCTGTCCGTCCGTCCCTCTCTCTCTCTGTCCCTCCCTCTCTCTCTCTGTCTGTCCTGTCCCTCTGTCTGTCCGTCCCTCTGTCTGTCCGTCCCTCGCTCTCTCTCTCTGTCCGTCCCTCTCTCTCTCTCTCTCTCTGTCCGTCTCTCTCTCTGTCCGTCCCTCTCCTCTGTCTGTCTGTCCGTCCCTCTCCTCTGTCTGTCTGTCCGTCCCTCTCTGTCTGTCTGTCTGTCCGTCCCTCTCTGTCTGTCTGTCTGTCCGTCCCTCTCTGTCTGTCTGTCCGTCTGTCTGTCTGTCTGTCCGTCCCTCTCTGTCTGTCTGTCCGTCCCTCTCTGTCTGTCCGTCCGTCCCTCTCTCTCTGTTGGTCTGTCCGTCCCTCTCTCTCTCTCTGTCTGCCTGTCCGTCCCTCTGTCTGCCTGTCCCTCTGTCTCTGTCCGTCCGTCTGTCTTTCCGTCCCTCTGTCCGTCCCTCTCTCTCTGTTGGTCTGTCCGTCCCTCTCTCTCTGTCTGCCTGTCCGTCCCTCTCTCTCTGTCTGTCCGTCCCTCTCCTCTGTCTGTCTGTCCGTCCCTCTCTGTCTGTCTGTCCGTCCCTCTCTGTCTGTCTGTCTGTCCGTCCCTCTCTGTCTGTCTGTCCGTCCCTCTCTGTCTGTCCGTCCGTCCCTCTCTGTCTGTCCGTCCGTCCCTCTCTGTCTGTCCGTCCGTCCCTCTGTCTGCCTGTCCGTCCCTCTGTCTGCCTGTCCGTCCCTCTGTCTGCCTGTCCGTCCCTCTGTCTGTCTGTCCGTCCCTCTCTCTCTGTCTGTCCGTCCCTATCTCTCTGTCTGTCTGTCCGTCCGTCCCTCTGTCTGTCTGTCCGTCCGTCTGTCTTTCCGTCCCTCTGTCCGTCCCTCTCTCTCTGTTGGTCCGTCCGTCCGTCCCTATCTGTCTGCCTGTCCGTCCCTATCTGTCTGCCTGTCCGTCCCTATCTGTCTGTCCGTCCGTCCCTCTGTCTGTCTGTCCGTCCCTCTGTCCGTCCCTCTGTCTGTCCGTCCCTCTGTCCGTCCCTCTGTCTGTCCGTCCGTCCCTCTCTCTCTGTTGGTCCGTCCGTCCGTCCCTATCTGTCTGCCTGTCCGTCCCTATCTGTCTGCCTGTCCGTCCCTATCTGTCTGTCCGTCCGTCCCTCTGTCTGTCTGTCCGTCCCTCTGTCCGTCCCTCTGTCTGTCCGTCCGTCCCTCTCTCTCTGTTGGTCTGTCCGTCCCTCTCTCTCTGTCTGTCTGTCCGTCCGTCCCTCTGTCTGTCCGTCCGTCCCTATCTCTGTCTCTGTCCCTCTCTCTGTCTGTCTGTCCGTCCCTCTCTCTCTCTCTGTCCGTCCCTCTCTCTCTCTCTGTCCGTCCCTCTCTCTCTCTGTCCGTCCCTCTCTCTCTCTGTCCGTCCCTCTCTCTCTCTGTCCGTCCCTCTCGCTCTCTTTGTCCGTCCCTCTCTCTGTCTGTCCCTCTGTCTGTCTGTCTCTCTGTCTGTCCGTCCCTCTGTCTGTCTGTCCCTCTGTCTGTCCGTCCCTCTCTGTCCTGTCTGTCCGTCCCCTCTCTGTCTGTCCGTCCCTCTGTCTGTCCGTCCCTCTGTCTGTCCGTCCCTCTCTGTCCTGTCCCTCTGTCTGTCCGTCCCTCGCTCTCTCTGTCCCTCCCTCTCTGTCTGTCTGTCTGTCCGTCCCCCTCTCTCTCTCTCTCTGTCCGTCCCCTCTCTCTCTCTCTCTCTGTCCCTCCCCTCTCTCTCTCTCTGTCCCTCCCTCTCTCTCTCTCTCTGTCCGTCCCTCTCTCTCTCTCTCTCTGTCCCTCCCTCTCTCTCTCTCTCTCTGTCCGTCTCTCTCTCTGTCCGTCTCTCTCTCTCTGTCTGTCCCTCTCTCTCTCTCTGTCCGTCCCTCCCCTCTCTCTCTCTCTCTGTCCGTCCCTCTCTCTCTCTCTCTCTCTGTCCGTCCCCCTCTCTCTCTCTCTGTCCGTCCCTCTCTCTCTCTCTCTGTCCGTCCCCTCTCTCTCTCTGTCCGTCCCCCTCTCTCTCTGTCCGTCCCCTCTCTCTCTCTGTCCCCCTCTCTCTCTGTCTCTCTCTGTCCGTCCCCCCTCTCTCTCTGTCCGTCCCCCTCTCTCCCTCTGTCCGTCCCCCTCTCTCCCTCTGTCCGTCTCCCTCTCTCCCTCTGTCCGTCCCTCTCTCTCTCTCTCTGTCCGTCCCTCTCTCTCTCTCCCTCTGTCCCTCTCTCTCTCTCCCTCTGTCCGTCCCTCTCTCCCTCTGTCCGTCCTCTCTCTCTCCCTCTCCGTCTCTCTCTCTCTCTGTCCGTCTCTCTCTCTCTGTCCGTCCCCCTCTCTCTCTCTCTCCCTCCCTCCTCTCTCTCTCTCTGTCTGTCCCCCTCTCTCTCTCTCTCTCTGTCCGTCCCCTCTCTCTCTCTCTCTCTCTGTCCGTCTCTCTCTCTCTCTGTCCGTCCCTCTCTCTCTCTCCCTCTGTCCGTCCCTCTCTCTCTGTCTGTCCGTCCTCTCTCTCTCCCTCTGTCCGTCCCTCTCTCTCTCTCTCTGTCCGTCTCTCCCTCTGTCCGTCCCTCTCTCTCTGTCCGTCCCCCCTCTCTCTCTGTCCGTCCCCCCTCTCTCTCTCTGTCCGTCCCCTCTCTCTCTCTCTCTCTGTCCGTCCCCCTCTCTCTCTCTCTCTCTCTGTCTGTCCGTCCCCCTCTCTCTCTCTCTCTCTGTCCGTCCCCTCTCTGTCTCTCTCTCTCTGTCCGTCCCCCTCTCTCTCTCTCTCTGTCCGTCCCCCCTCTCTCTCTCTCTCTCTGTCCGTCCCCCCCTCTCTCTCTGTCCTCTCTCTCTGTCCGTCCGTCCCCCTCTCTCTCTCTCTGTCTGTCGTCCCCTCTCTCTCTCTCTCTCTGTCCGTCTCTCTCTCTCTCTCTCTGTCCGTCCCCTCTCTCTCTCTCTCTCTGTCCGTCCCCCTCTCTCTCTCTCTCTGTCTGTCCGTCTCTCTCTCTCTGTCCTCTCTCTCTCTGTCCGTCCTCTCTCTGTCCGTCTCCCTCTGTCCTCTCTCTCTCTCTCTCTCTGTCCGTCCCCTCTCCTCTCTCTGTCCGTCCCCTCTCTCTCTCTCTCTGTCCGTCCCCCTCTCTCTCTCTCTCTGTCCGTCCTCTCTCTCTGTCCGTCTCTCTCTCTGTCCGTCCTCCTCTCTCTCTGTCCGTCCCTCTCTCTGTCCGTCCTCTCTCTGTCCTCTCTCTCTCTCTCTGTCCGTCCCCTCTCTCTCTCTCTGTCGTGTCTCTCTCTCTCTCTGTCCGTCCCTCTCTCTCTCTCTCTCTGTCCGTCCCCCCTCTCTCTCTCTCTGTCCGTCCCCTCTCTCTCTCTGTCCGTCCCTCTCTCTCTCTCTCTCTGTCCGTCCCCTCTCTCTCTCTCTGTCCGTCCCCTCTCTCTCTCTCTCTGTCCGTCCCTCTCTCTCTCTCTCTGTCCGTCCCCCTCTCTCTCTCTCTGTCCGTCCCCCTCTCTCTCTCTGTCCGTCTCTCTCTCTCTGTCCGTCCCCCTCTCTCTCTCTCTGTCCGTCTCTGTCTGTCCCCTCTCTCTCTCTCTGTCCGTCCCCCTCTCTCTCTCTGTCCGTCCCCCTCTCTCTCTCTCTGTCCGTCCCCTCTCTGTCTCTCTCTCTCTCTGTCCGTCCCCTCTCTCTCTCTCTGTCCGTCCCCCTCTCTCTCTCTCTCTGTCCGTCCCCTGTCCTCTCTCTCTCTGTCCGTCCCCCCTCTCTCTCTCTCTGTCCGTCCTCTCTCTCTCTGTCCGTCCCTCTCTCTCTCTCTGTCCGTCCCCCTCTCTCTCTCTCTGTGTCCTCCTCTCTCTCTCTCTGTCCGTCCCCCTCTCTCTCTCTCTCTGTCCGTCCCTCTGTCCGTCTCTCTCTCTCTGTCCGTCCCTCCTCTCTCTCTCTCTCTGTCCGTCCCCTCTCTCTCTCTCTGTCCGTCCCCTCTCTCTCTCTGTCCGTCCGTCCTCTCTCTCTCTCTGTCCGTCCCTCTCTCTCTCTCTGTCCGTCCCCTCTCTCTCTCTCTCTGTCCGTCCCCTCTCTCTCTCTCTCTCCTCCAGAGGTATCAGTCTCTCTCTCTCTCTCTCCAGAGGTATCAGTCTCTCTCTCTCTCTCTCTCCGTCTCTCTCTCTCTCTCTGTCCGTCTCCTCTCTCTCTCTCTCCGTCCTCTCTCTCTCTCTCTCTCCAGAGGTCCCTCTCTCTCTCTCTCCAGAGGTCCGTCTCTCTCTCTGTCAGTCCCCTCTCTCTCTCCAGAGGTATCAGTCCTCTCTCTCTCTCTCTCCAGAGGTATCAGTCTCTCTCTCTCTCTCTCCAGAGGTCCAGTCCCTCTCTCTCTCTCTCTCCAGAGGTCTCTCTCTCTCTCTCCAGAGGTATCAGTCTCTCTCTCTCTCCAGAGGTATCAGTCCCTCTCTCTCTCTCTCTCTCCAGAGGTATCAGTCTCTCTCTCTCTCTCTCTCTCTCTCCAGAGGTATCAGTCTCTCTCTCTCTCTCTCCAGAGGTATCAGTCCTCTCTCTCTCTCTCTCCTGTCAGTCTCTCTCTCTCTCTCTCTCTCTCCAGAGGTATCAGTCTCTCTCTCTCTCTCTCTCTCCAGAGGTATCCCTCTCTCTCTCTCTCTCTCTCTCTCTCCAGAGGTATCAGTCTCTCTCTCTCTCTCTCTCCAGAGGTATTAGTCTCTCTCTCTCTCTCTCTCCAGAGGTATGTCTCTCTCTCTCTCTCCAGAGGTATCAGTCTCTCTCTCTCTCTCCAGAGGTCTCTCTCTCTCTCTCTCTCCAGAGGTATCAGTCTCTCTCTCTCTCTCCAGAGCTATCAGTCTCTCTCTCTCTCTCTCTCTCTCCAGAGGTATCAGTCTCTCTCTCTCTCTCTCTCTCCAGAGGTATCAGTCCTCTCTCTCTCTCTCTCTCTCTCTCTCCAGAGGTATCAGTCTCTCTCTCTCTCTCTCTCTCTCCAGAGGTATCAGTCTCTCTCTCTCTCTCTCTCTCCAGAGGTATCAGTCTCTCTCTCTCTCTCTCTCTCTCTCCAGAGGTATCAGTCTCTCTCTCTCTCTCTCTCCAGAGGTATCAGTCTCTCTCTCTCTCTCTCTCTCCAGAGGTATCAGTCTCTCTCTCTCTCTCTCTCCAGAGGTATCAGTCTCTCTCTCTCTCTCTCTCCAGAGGTATCAGTCTCTCTCTCCAGAGGTATCTCTCTCTCTCTCCAGAGGTATCAGTCTCTCTCTCTCTCTCCAGAGGTATCAGTCTCTCTCTCTCTCTCTCTCTCTCCAGAGGTATCAGTCTCTCTCTCTCTCTCCAGAGGTATCAGTCTCTCTCTCTCTCCACAGGTATCAGTCTCTCTCTCTCCACAGGTATCAGTCTCTCTCTCTCTCTCTCTCTCTCTCCAGAGGTATCAGTCTCTCTTTCTCTCTCTCTCTCCAGAGGTATCAGTCTCTCTCTCTCTCTCTCTCTCCAGAGGTCTCTCTCTCTCTCTCCAGAGGTATCTCTCTCTCTCTCTCTCCAGAGGTATCAGTCTGATTCTCTCTCTCTCCAGAGGTATCAGTCCCCCTCTCTCTCTCTCTCTCTCCAGAGGTATCAGTCTCTCTCTCTCCAGAGGTATCAGTCTCTCTCTCTCTCCAGAGGTATCAGTCTCTCTCTCTCCAGAGGTATCAGTCTCTCTCTCTCTCCAGAGGTATCAGTCTCTCTCTCTCTCCAGAGGTATCTCTCTCTCTCTCCACAGGTATCAGTCTCTCTCTCTCTCCACAGGTATCAGTCTCTCTCTCTCTCTCCACAGGTATCAGTCTCTCTCTCTCTCTCTCTCTCTCTCCAGAGGTATCAGTCTCTCTCTCTCCAGAGTTATCAGTCTCTCTCTCTCTCTCTCTCTCTCTCTCCAGAGGTATCAGTCTCTCTCTCTCTCTCTCTCTCCCTCCAGAGGTATCAGTCTCTCTCTCTCCAGAGGTATCAGTCTCTCTCTCCAGAGGTATCAGTCTCTCTCTCCAGAGGTATCAGTCTCTCTCTCCAGAGGTATCAGTCTCTCTCTCTCCAGAGGTATCAGTCTCTCTCTCTCTCCACAGGTATCAGTCTCTCTCTCTCTCTCTCCACAGGTATCAGTCTCTCTCTCTCTCTCTCCACAGGTATCAGTCTCTCTCTCTCTCTCTCCACAGGTATCAGTCTCTCTCTCTCTCTCTCCACAGGTATCAGTCTCTCTCTCTCTCTCCACAGATATAAGTCTCTCTCTCTCTCTCCAGAGGTATCAGTCTCTCTCTCTCTCTCCACAGGTATCAGTCTCTCTCTCTCTCTCCACAGGTATCAGTCTCTCTCTCTCTCTCTCTCTCTCTCCACAGGTATCAGTCTCTCTCTCTCTCCAGAGGTATCAGTCTCTCTCTCTCTCTCTCTCCAGAGGTATCAGTCTCTCTCCAGTATCAGTGTATCTTCAGACTTACCCAGCATCGTTGTCCGTCCTCTTCAGTCCTTTGGAGATGTGAGTCAGACTGTGTCTGAACTGAGAGAGAAACTAGAAGACTTCCTTAAAGGAGAATGGACCAAGATCTCCACTACAGGTGTGTTGAAAACAATAAGAACATCAACTTTAGACCATTGAAAGTTCCCTACTAGTCATATACATGTGGAATATGGTCTGATGATAACATTCCCTCTCTCTGTCAATGTGTTTGTGTGTCTGTAGTGAATATAGTGGATGTTGTACTGCCTCCAGAGCCCAAGACCAGAGAACAGTTGTTACAATGTGAGTCTCTTTATTGTGAAGTAACTAACAGTCTCTTTTTACTGACACTCCTAACAATCCCTCTAGAAATATATAGCAATAGTAGATCTAATCAAAGACTGGGTCTCTATCTGACTCCTCATATTTCTCATATTTGATCTCTGCTGTGCTCTAATCAAAGACAGGGGAGATACAGTATCTGACTTAACTTATTGTTCTGACTCCCCTCGTTGGTCTCTGCTCTTCTCCCAGATTCCTGTCAGCTCACACTGGACCCAAACACAGCACACACAGACCTCTCTCTGTCTGAAGGGAACAGAAAGGTGACCTATACAGACCAAGTCCAACCATATCCTGACCATCCAGACAGATTCACCTACTACTGGCAGGTTCTGTGTAGAGAGGGTCTGTCTGGACGCTGTTACTGGGAGGTGGAGAGGACTGGTGGTGTTGATACAGCAGTCTCATATAAAGACATCAGCAGAACAGAGAGAGGTAATGATGGTGGATTTGGATACAATAACAAGTCCTGGAGTTTAAAGTGCTCTAGTGATGGTTATTGTTTCAGACACAATCATGTTGTGACTAAAGTATCAGGCCCTCAGTCCTCCAGAGTAGGAGTGTACCTGGATCACAAGGCAGGTACTCTGTCCTTCTACAGTGTCTCTGACACAATGACCCTCCTCCACAGAGTCCAGACCACATTTACTCAGCCCCTCTATCCTGGGTTTTATCTCAATGATTATAATGATACTGCTGAGCTGGTTAAACTGTAAACTTATTTGTTACTAATTAAAATTCAATACAATGTTTTAATATTGTACATTTCCATGAATCATGATGTCTGGTGTTGATGTATATTGGTTGTCATTCAGAACCGTTGATATGTTTTCTCAGTTGGTTCTCTGTCTCTATGTAATTCTCCTCAGTATCATTGATCAGCTTGTTGGCTCGGTCCTAATTGATGTGTTCTCTGTCACCTGGAGCTGCATGGAAAATGGTCCAGGAACTAAAGGACAATTCAGGACTAGTCAGCCCACTACAAGCTGGTATCACTTCCTTTCTACTAAACTATATGGTCTGGTTTCCCAGACACAGATGAATCCTAGTCCTGGCCTAAACAGTAGGTTCAATGTAGATGTCCAGGAAACCGGCCCTAAATGTGTCATCTTTCATCCTCCCATACTGCTCAGTCCAGCAACATTAAACCTGTCCAGCAGGTGGTGCTGTTGACCAAACAATAAAACCAGCAGATATCTTGACTTGCCACTCAGTATATCAGTAATGTTCAGAATAGTACTTTAATATCATTGGAGATTGATGGTCTTTTTAATCCACTATCCAGAGTCAGGAACAGATGAAGTTAGGTCTGCTACTGTTCAGTGATTAAATATGATTTATGGTGATGGGAAATAATAAAAAACACTCAACTTCATCTAGTAATAGTTTTCCTTTGTTATTTATTCCAAGGTGTGTCTTTAACTTGTAAATGTATTGTGTGGAGGTGAGCTAGTGGTGTGGCTGATAGAATAGAATGAAGAGGGAGGAGGGGAGGAAGAGGGGAGGAGTGAAGGGCTGTTCAAGAAACCAGATGAGGAAGAGGAAGATGTTCAGGGGAATTACTGTCTCTGTTCCAAATGGTTCCCTATTCCCTACGTAGTGCACTACGGTGCTTCTGACCAGGTCTAAAGTAGTGTTCTACGTAGGGAATAGGGTGTAGATTTATTACAATATCATGCTTTAGTGTTTGGCACAAAAATATATTAGATCTCCACCCCCACTTCCTGTCTGTCATCCCCCAGTTCTGTTAAGACTTCCTCTCATTGAACTGGGCCTCATTCTAAATGGTCACTTTGTATTGATAGTCCATACTGGTCTTTACTATGGTTCTACATACAGTACCTGTATTGATAGTCCATACTGGTCTTTACTATGGTTCTACATACAGTACCTGTATTGATAGTCCATACTGGTCTTTACTATGGTTCTACATACAGTACCTGTATTGATAGTCCATACTGGTCTTTACTATGGTTCTACATACAGTACCTGTATTGATAGTCCATACTGGTCTTTACTATGGTTCTACATACAGTACCTGTATTGATAGTCCATACTGGTCTTTACTATGGTTCTACATACAGTACCTGTATTGATAGTCCATACTGGTCTTTACTATGGTTCTACATACAGTACCTGTATTGATAGTCCATACTGGTCTTTACTATGGTTCTACATACAGTATCTGTATTGATAGTCCATACTGGTCTTTACTATGGTTCTACATACAGTATCTGTATTGATAGTCCATACTGGTCTTTACTATGGTTCTACATACAGTATCTGTATTGATAGTCCATACTGGTCTTTACTATGGTTCTACATACAGTACCTGTATTGATAGTCCATACTGGTCTTTACTATGGTTCTACATACAGTACCTGTATTGATAGTCCATACTGGTCTTTACTATGGTTCTACATACAGTACCTGTATTGATAGTCCATACTGGTCTTTACTATGGTTCTACATACAGTACCTGTATTGATAGTCTATGGTTCTGACCTGTTCTACTTCTTGGTTCTTTTAGTGTTAACCAGACTGGAGGGGTTCTGATCACATATTCCCTCATCTACACAACTTCACCTGATGTTCTCTCTGTAATGCATCTGTGTGTGTGTGTGTGTGTGTGTGTGTGTGTGTGTGTCTCTGTCTGTGTGTGTGTGTGTCTCTGTCTCTGTCTGTGTGTGTGTGTGTCTCTCTCTCTATTGACAGTCCATACTGACCAGCTTAAGTTTCGCGTGACTGACCAGCAGGAGAGGACAGTGGAGGAAATGGTGAGGGACAGGAATGATACACTGACCAGCAGGAGAGGACAGTGGAGGAAATGGTGAGGGACAGGAATGATACACTGACCAGCAGGAGAGGACAGTGGAGGAAATGGTGAGGGACAGGAATGATACACTGACCAGCAGGAGAGGACAGTGGAGGAAATGGTGAGGGACAGGAATGATACACTGACCAGCAGGAGAGGACAGTGGAGGAAATGGTGAGGGACAGGAATGATACACTGACCAGCAGGAGAGGACAGTGGAGGAAATGGTGAGGGACAGGAATGATATATATACTATATACTATTCAGGTACATCACTATATACTGTATGCTATTCAGGTACATCACTATATACTATTCAGGTACATCACTATATACTGTATACTATTCAGGTACATCACTACATACTATATAATATTCAGGTACAACATGGAGTTAGAACAGCCAGATAGACCAGCTAACAGCAGAGATACTGTAGACCAGTGATCCATGAACCTCATTATCACTAAGAGAATAAAGTCCTGGTAAACCACATTCTGCCTGTCATTCTTCCTTGCACCTACATCTGAGAGTGAGCCAGGCACCACAGTGTCCATTGATGATCTGTCAACATGGAGACAGACTGTGGAAGAACACAACACCAGGTTGAAAACAGCACTTGATCTAACCAGAGATAACAGACTAAAGAGAAACACAGGCAAATGGCAATTCAGAAAGACACAAATCACCTTCTTGGGTGATAAACTAACATGTGAAGGTGTTCAGATAGACAAGAGCAAAGTGACGCCCATCAAGAACATGCCACCTCCTACCGATCAAGAAGGTGTACAAAGGTTCTTAGATATGGTTAACTATGTGGGTAAATGTGTAACTAGTCTGTCAACTCCCACGAGTCAGATGAGAAGTGTACTGTGTAAAACTACAGACTGGTGTTGGAACAGTAATCAGCAGAAAGAGTTGGAGCAGCTCAAGGCATTGATCATGTATGATCCAGTACTGAGGCTCTGTGATGCTCAACACCAACATCTCAGCAGATGCCTCTAAAGCAGGTTTAGGTGCTGTGTTGTTACAGCAGTATGATACCAGGTGGTGTCCAGATGCCTCTAATGCAGGTTTAGGTGCTGTGTTACAGCAGTATGATACCAGGTGGTGTCCAGATGCCTCTAAAGCAGGTTTAGGTGCTGTGTTGTTACAGCAGTATGATACCAGGTGGTGTCCAGATGCCTCTAAAGCAGGTTTAGGTGCTGTGTTGTTACAGCAGTATGATACCAGGTGGTGTCCAGATGCCTCTAATGCAGGTTTAGGTGCTGTGTTGTTACAGCAGTATGATACCAGGTGGTGTCCAGATGCCTCTAAAGCAGGTTTAGGTGCTGTGTTACAGCAGTATGATACCAGGTGGTGTCCAGATGCCTCTAAAGCAGGTTTAGGTGCTGTGTTGTTACAGCAGTATGATACCAGGTGGTGTCCAGATGCCTCTAAAGCAGGTTTAGGTGCTGTGTTGTTACAGCAGTATGATACCAGGTGGTGTCCAGATGCCTCTAAAGCAGGTTTAGGTGCTGTGTTACAGCAGTATGATACCAGGTGGTGTCCAGATGCCCCTAAAGCAGGTTTAGGTGCTGTGTTGTTACAGCAGTATGATACCAGGTGGTGTCCAGATGCCTCTAAAGCAGGTTTAGGTGCTGTGTTGTTACAGCAGTATGATACCAGGTGGTGTCCAGATGCCTCTAAAGCAGGTTTAGGTGCTGTGTTGTTACAGCAGTATGATACCAGGTGGTGTCCAGATGCCTCTAAAGCAGGTTTAGGTGCTGTGTTGTTACAGCAGTATGATACCAGGTGGTGTCCAGATGCCTCTAATGCAGGGTTAGGTGCTGTGTTGTTACAGCAGTATGATACCAGGTGGTGTCCAGATGCCTCTAAAGCAGGTTTAGGTGCTGTGTTGTTACAGCAGTATGATACCAGGTGGTGTCCAGATGCCTCTAATGCAGGTTTAGGTGCTGTGTTACAGCAGTATGATACCAGGTGGTGTCCAGATGCCTCTAAAGCAGGTTTAGGTGCTGTGTTACAGCAGTATGATACCAGGTGGTGTCCAGATGCCTCTAAAGCAGGTTTAGGTGCTGTGTTGTTACAGCAGTATGATACCAGGTGGTGTCCAGATGCCTCTAAAGCAGGTTTAGGTGCTGTGTTGTTACAGCAGTATGATACCAGGTGGTGTCCAGATGCCTCTAAAGCAGGTTTAGGTGCTGTGTTACAGCAGTATGATACCAGGTGGTGTCCAGATGCCCCTAAAGCAGGTTTAGGTGCTGTGTTGTTACATCAGTATGATACCAGGTGGTGTCCAGATGCCTCTAAAGCAGGTTTAGGTGCTGTGTTGTTACAGCAGTATGATACCAGGTGGTGTCCAGATGCCTCTAAAGCAGGTTTAGGTGTGTTGTTACAGCAGTATGATACCAGGTGGTGTCCAGATGCCTCTAAAGCAGGTTTAGGTGCTGTGTTGTTACAGCAGTATGATACCAGGTGGTGTCCAGATGCCTCTAATGCAGGTTTAGGTGCTGTGTTGTTATAGCAGTATGATACCAGGTGGTGTCCAGATGCCTCTAATGCAGGTTTAGGTGCTGTGTTGTTACAGCAGTATGATACCAGGTGGTGTCCAGATGCCTCTAAAGCAGGTTTAGGTGCTGTGTTGTTACAGCAGTATGATACCAGGTGGTGTCCAGATGCCTCTAATGCAGGTTTAGGTGCTGTGTTGTTACAGCAGTATGATACCAGGTGGTGTCCAGATGCCTCTAATGCAGGTTTAGGTGCTGTGTTGTTACAGCAGTATGATACCAGGTGGTGTCCAGATGCCCCTAAAGCAGGTTTAGGTGCTGTGTTGTTACAGCAGTATGATACCAGGTGGTGTCCAGATGCCTCTAAAGCAGGTTTAGGTGCTGTGTTGTTACAGCAGTATGATACCAGGTGGTGTCCAGATGCCTCTAAAGCAGGTTTAGGTGCTGTGTTGTTACAGCAGTATGATACCAGGTGGTGTCCAGATGCCTCTAAAGCAGGTTTAGGTGCTGTGTTGTTACAGCAGTATGATACCAGGTGGTGTCCAGATGCCGCTAATGCAGGTTTAGGTGCTGTGTTGTTACAGCAGTATGATACCAGGTGGTGTCCAGATGCCTCTAAAGCAGGTTTAGGTGCTGTGTTGTTACAGCAGTATGATACCAGGTGGTGTCCAGATGCCTCTAAAGCAGGTATAGGTGCTGTGTTGTTACAGCAGTATGATACCAGGTGGTGTCCAGATGCCTCTAAAGCAGGTTTAGGTGCTGTGTTGTTACAGCAGTATGATACCAGGTGGTGTCCAGATGCCTCTAAAGCAGGTTTAGGTGCTGTGTTGTTACAGCAGTATGATACCAGGTGGTGTCCAGATGCCTCTAATGCAGGTTTAGGTGCTGTGTTGTTACAGCAGTATGATACCAGGTGGTGTCCAGATGCCTCTAATGCAGGTTTAGGTGCTGTGTTGTTACAGCAGTATGATACCAGGTGGTGTCCAGATGCCTCTAAAGCAGGTTTAGGTGCTGTGTTGTTACAGCAGTATGATACCAGGTGGTGTCCAGATGCCTCTAAAGCAGGTTTAGGTGCTGTGTTGTTACAGCAGTATGATACCAGGTGGTGTCCAGATGCCTCTAATGCAGGTTTAGGTGCTGTGTTACAGCAGTATGATACCAGGTGGTGTCCAGATGCCTCTAAAGCAGGTTCTAGGTGCTGTGTTGTTACAGCAGTATGATACCAGGTGGTGTCCAGATGCCTCTAAAGCAGGTTTAGGTGCTGTGTTGTTACAGCAGTATGATACCAGGTGGTGTCCAGATGCCTCTGATGCAGGTTTAGGTGCTGTGTTACAGCAGTATGATACCAGGTGGGGTCCAGATGCCTCTAAAGCAGGTTTAGGTGCTGTGTTGTTACAGCAGTATGATACCAGGTGGTGTCCAGATGCCTCTAAAGCAGGTTTAGGTGCTGTGTTGTTACAGCAGTATGATACCAGGTGGTGTCCAGATGCCTCTAAAGCAGGTTTAGGTGCTGTGTTGTTACAGCAGTATGATACCAGGTGGTGTCCAGATGCCTCTAAAGCAGGTTTAGGTGCTGTGTTGTTACAGCAGTATGATACCAGGTGGTGTCCAGATGCCTCTAAAGCAGGTTTAGGTGCTGTGTTGTTACAGCAGTATGATACCAGGTGGTGTCCAGATGCCTCTGATGCAGGTTTAGGTGCTGTGTTACAGCAGTATGATACCAGGTGGTGTCCAGATGCCTCTAAAGCAGGTTTAGGTGCTGTGTTGTTACAGCAGTATGATACCAGGTGGTGTCCAGATGCCTCTAATGCAGGTTTAGGTGCTGTGTTGTTACAGCAGTATGATACCAGGTGGTGTCCAGATGCCTCTAAAGCAGGTTTAGGTGCTGTGTTGTTACAGCAGTATGATACCAGGTGGTGTCCAGATGCCTCTAAAGCAGGTTTAGGTGCTGTGTTGTTACAGCAGTATGATACCAGGTGGTGTCCAGATGCCTCTAAAGCAGTTTTAGGTGCTGTGTTGTTACAACAGTATGATACCAGGTGGTGTCCAGATGCCTCTAAAGCAGGTTTAGGTGCTGTGTTGTTACAGCAGTATGATACCAGGTGGTGTCCAGATGCCCCTAAAGCATGTCAACACCAATCATTATATTTAAAGGGACGCCCCCATGGATTGATGATAGAGGGATGTGAAAGAGGAGAGAGGTAATGGTTGTACTCCCCCATGGATTGATGATAGAGGGATGTGAAAGAGGAGAGAGGTAATGGTTGTACTCCCACATGGAGTGATGATAGAGGGATGTGAAAGAGGAGAGAGGTAATGGTTGTACTCCCCCATGGAGTGATGATAGAGAGATGTGAAAGAGGAGAGAGGTAACGGTTGGACTGGACTTATTTATTACCCTATTACTGACTTATTCTGTTTCAATAACATAATTACAAAACACAAACTAATTACATTCAAGGAATTATTGTATTAAAGTAAATCTGTATTAAAATTCACCATAAAATGTACAGTTCATTCCATAGTTTAACATGGGTAATGCTGCCTCCTATAACATTTACATTTACATTTAAGACATTTAGCAGACGCTCTTATCCAGAGCGACTTACAAATTGGTGAATTCACCTTCTGACATCCAGTGGAACAGCCACTTTACAATAGTGCATCTAAATCATTTAAGGGGGGGGTGAGAAGGATTACTTATCCTATCCTAGGTATTCCTTGAAGAGGTGGGGTTTCAGGTGTCTCCGGAAGGTGGTGATTGACTCCGCTGTCCTGGCGTCGTGAGGGAGTTTGTTCCACCATTGGGGGCCAGAGCAGCGAACAGTTTTGACTGGGCTGAGCGGGAACTGTACTTCCTCAGTGGTAGGGAGGCGAGCAGGCCAGAGGTGGATGAACGCAGTGCCCTTGTTTGGGTGTAGGGCCTGATCAGAGCCTGGAGGTACTGCGGTGCCGTTCCCCTCACAGCTCCGTAGGCAAGCACCATGGTCTTGTAGCGGATGCGAGCTTCAACTGGAAGCCAGTGGAGAGAGCGGAGGAGCGGGGTGACGTGAGAGAACTTGGGAAGGTTGAACACCAGACGGGCTGCGGCGTTCTGGATGAGTTGTAGGGGTTTAATGGCACAGGCAGGGAGCCCAGCCAACAGCGAGTTGCAGTAATCCAGACGGGAGATGACAAGTGCCTGGATTAGGACCTGCGCCGCTTCCTGTGTGAGGCAGGGTCGTACTCTGCGGATGTTGTAGAGCATGAACCTACAGGAACGGGCCACCGCCATGATGTTGATTGAGAACGACAGGGTGTTGTCCAGGATCACGCCAAGGTTCTTAGCTCTCTGGGAGGAGGACACAATGGAGTTGTCAACCGTGATGGCGAGATCATGGAACGGGCAGTCCTTCCCCGGGAGGAAGAGCAGCTCCGTCTTGCCGAGGTTCAGCTTGAGGTGGTGATCCGTCATCCACACTGATATGTCTGCCAGACATGCAGAGATGCGATTCGCCACCTGGTCATCAGAAGGGGGAAAGGAGAAGATTAATTGTGTGTCGTCTGCATAGCAATGATAGGAGAGACCATGTGAGGTTATGACAGAGCCAAGTGACTTGGTGTATAGCGAGAATAGGAGAGGGCCTAGAACAGAGCCCTGGGGGACACCAGTGGTGAGAGCGCGTGGCGAGGAGACAGATTCTCGCCACGCCACCTGGTAGGAGCGACCTGTCAGGTAGGACGCAATCCAAGCGTGGGCCGCACCGGAGATGCCCAACTCGGAGAGGGTGGAGAGGAGGATCTGATGGTTCACAGTATCGAAGGCAGCCGATAGGTCTAGAAGGATGAGAGCAGAGGAGAGAGAGTTAGCTTTAGCAGTGCGGAGCGCCTCCGTGATACAGAGAAGAGCAGTCTCAGTTGAATGACTAGTCTTGAAACCTGACTGATTTGGATCAAGAAGGTCATTCTGAGAGAGATAGCGGGAGAGCTGGCCAAGGACGGCACGTTCAAGAGTTTTGGAGAGAAAAGAAAGAAGGGATACTGGTCTGTAGTTGTTGACATCGGAGGGATCGAGTGTAGGTTTTTTCAGAAGGGGTGCAACTCTCGCTCTCTTGAAGACGGAAGGGACGTAGCCAGCGGTCAGGGATGAGTTGATGAGCGAAGTGAGGTAAGGCAGAAGGTCTCCGGAAATGGTCTGGAGAAGAGAGGAGGGATAGGGTCAAGCGGGCAGGTTGTTGGGCGGCCGGCCGTCACAAGAAGCGAGATTTCATCTGGAGAGAGAGGGGAGAAAGAGGTCAGAGCACAGGGTAGGGCAGTGTGAGCAGAACCAGCGGCGTCGTTTGACTTAGCAAACGAGGATCGGATGTCGTCGACCTTCTTTTCAAAATGGTTGACGAAGTCATCTGCAGAGAGGGAGGAGGGGGGAGGGGGAGGAGGATTCAGGAGGGAGGAGAAGGTGGCAAAGAGCTTCCTAGGGTTAGAGGCAGATGCTTGGAATTTAGAGTGGTAGAAAGTGGCTTTAGCAGCAGAGACAGAGGAGGAAAATGTAGAGAGGAGGGAGTGAAAGGATGCCAGGTCCGCAGGGAGGCGAGTTTTCCTCCATTTCCGCTCGGCTGCCCGGAGCTCTGTTCTGTGAGCTCGCAATGAGTCGTCGAGCCACGGAGCGGGAGGGGAGGACCGAGCCGGCCTGGAGGATAGGGGACATAGAGAGTCAAAGGATGCAGAAAGGGAAGAGAGGAGGGTTGAGGAGGCAGAATCAGGAGATAGGTTGGAGAAGGTATGAGCAGAGGGAAGAGATGATAGGATGGAAGAGGAGAGAGTAGCGGGGGAGAGAGAGCGAAGGTTGGGACGGCGCGATACCATCCGAGTAGGGGCGGTGTGGGAAGTGTTGGATGAGAGCGAGAGGGAAAAGGATACAAGGTAGTGGTCGGAGACTTGGAGGGAAGTTGCAATGAGGTTAGTGGAAGAACAGCATCTAGTAAGAGTCAATGATGTGTTGGATGAGATGGGACCCTGCCTTCACCTGGGGATATTTGTTGGATCCGTCACAACAGGTGATGAGGACCTCATCCTCAAGCTGCGCAAAGAAAGCCAGGGACTGCAGTGTGCTCCAGTCTCCAGCAGGGGGCAGTAAAACCCCACGGACCTGAAATGGACTGCAGTGTGCTCCAGTCTCCAGCAGGGGGCAGTAATACCCTATGTGTTCCAGTCTCCAACATGATTCAAAAACATGTTAACGACATCATGCTACCACGTTCCCCAAGGGCACCCCCCCCCATGCTCAACTCAAAAGATGGCGCACAGAATGCAAAAATATTCTTAGAAATATTTAACCTCCACACATTAACAAGTCCAATAGCTCAAATGAAAGATAAACACCTTGTTCATCTTCCCAGCGAGTCAGATTTCTAAAATGTTTTACGGCGAAAACATAGCTCATATGTATATCAAACCACCACAAAGACACATACAATATGTAGCCATTTTGTCAAACAAGATGCAATTACAAACGCAGGATTAAAAGAAAAATAATTCACTAACCTTTTGAAAATCTTCATCAGATCACAGTAATAGGACATGTTACACAGTACATTTATGTTTTTTTCAATAATATGCAATTTATATCCATAAATCTCCGTTTACATTGAGCCATGTTCAAAAAATGCTACAAAAATGTTAGGAGAAATTATAGATAACTCCGGCAGATAACAGCAATACACATTACATTTACATTTAAGTAATTTAGCAGACGCTCTTACTTTGACTAAATATACATGTTCTACATATAGTTAGAAACATACACTGCTTCTTAATGCAACCGCTGTGTTACATTTATTTTTAACGTTACAGAAATCGTTCACTGGGCAATAATCTGAGGCGGCGCTCAGACGTAAGCAATATTTCTCTGCTATGTTGGAGTCAACAGAAATACAAAATTACAAAATAAATATTCCCTTACCTTTGATGGTCTTCGATCAGAATGTAGTGGAAGGAGTCAAACTTACCCAATACATCGTTTGTGTGTCTCTGTATTAGCATATGCTAACAGCTTCAGCTGAAATGCACCCAAAATGACTTCTGGTCCCGCACAGTTGCGCATCAAAACTTCAAAATTACATATTATATGTTATCCAAACTGGTCAAACTAAGTGCAGAATCAAGCTTTAGGATGTTATTAACGTACAAAACAATTGGCGATTCGACCGGACAAAAGCAGCTCCTCTCAGGCAATCTGGAACAAAGGAATGATTGTGTACCAGTCGCGCCAGAACGCGAGTCTATTTTATCGCGACGCCTAGTATTTTGGCTGCCAAAAGGTCAAAGCTCGCGGGATTTTTCCATTACTCGCCCTATTGAAAGAACACATCCCGCCGAAGACACAGAAACTGTTCCCAGATCCGTAGCTGGTTGGGAAGGGTGGGGGCGATGACGTCAAAGTTGGGGTAACTTTCCTGATGAGAGAGAGAGTTTGGGAGAATGGCTGCCCTGTGAGTTCTGCTTTACATACAGACATAATTTGAACGGTTTTAGAAGCTTTAGAGTGTTTTCTATTCAATAATAATTATTATATGCATATATTAGCAATTTTGGACAGATTTTTTTTCTGTTTACTATGGGCACGCAATTCCTCCAAAGGGGGCAGTATTGTGCGTAGCCTTAACAAAATGTTAAAATGTCTTCATAAATGGACATTTTGGGTATACAAGTACCGATTTAATCGAAAAAAAAGACCCAATTGTGATGTTTATGGGACATATAGGAGTGCCAACAAAGAAGCTCGTCAAAGGTAATGAATGTTTTATATTTTATTTCAGCGTTTTGTGTAGCGCCGTCTACGCTAATTCCTTTGTTTACGTCCCCTTCTGATATTTTGGGGTGTTGCCTGCTATCAGATAATAGCTTCTCATGCTTTCGCTGAAAAGCATTTTACAAATCTGACTCATTGGCTAGATTCACAACGAGTGTAGCTTGAATTGAGTACCCTGCATGTGAGTTTTAATGAACGTTTGAGTGAACGAGTGCTATTAGCATTTGGCGTAGCGCATTTGCATTTATTGTTGGCAAGGTGGGACGCTTGCGTGTCGGGTGGGCCAGAGAGGTTAATGAATATGATGTCAGTTCGGTTGTCATCTGAAACATTCTCATCAATGAGAAGATGACATAAACCCTACAGTGGAAAGTCTACACATCAGAGTTATCAGACTCACATGGAATTAATGTTCAATTTAAATGTTTGAATATTAAATTATTCGTGATGGGATGAAATGTTATTTTAGCTTCTAAAATGTGAGATTTGGGTTTTCATAAGATAGGGCTGCTCAATCAGTGGCCCACCCTTTGGATGGGCTATAAAACTTTTCAAACACGCCCTCCTCTCCCTTCCTACATAAGCCCTTGATGACTATATAACCTCCTGTTCCAAAGATGTGAGGACGCCCTTCCGATGTCAGAATGGTTCAGATAATAACTATTCGGTGAACAAAATAAACAACGGTCAACCCAAATACACACAGGGTGAAATTATCCAACACAGGATAAAGACTAACCGGAGAATAAGAAACACAAAACACCGACAGACAAAAAGAATGACAAAATAAACAATCCCGCACAAAACAAGGGCGGGACAACCTACATTAAATACAGACACTAATTAACTAAACAACACACCGGTGAAACCAATCAGACAAAACCAACAGATACACGAAAAAGGGATCGGTAGTGGCTAATAGGACGGTGACGACGACCGCCGAGCACCGCCCGAACGGGCAGGAGAGCCAACTTCGGCGGAAGTCGTGACAATAGGATATAAAAGATGACATGTTTAGAGGGGTTGAACTCTGTATATGGCTCAGAGGGAGGTCAATCACTTTGTACCTTGACCTTAACACTGATAGCAGCAGCAACAACCACAGCAGAGAAGTTGGCTGTGTCGACAGACAGACAGACAGACAGACAGACAGACAGACAGACAGTTTACTATGACTGGATGAAGGGACACAGGGTTGAATGCTTCCTTTAGGTCTCTTGGGATTTAAACTGTGACTACAGAGAGAGAGTCCTAACCATTCAATCAATGTAGACAAAAAACAGTCATCATTAACACCATACTGAGTGGAGACTCTTATAATATAATACATTATAATATAATGACTAGAATAGAATAAGGTTTTTGACATGAAAGCACCGCCAGATGTTTGGACTTTTTAGCAGAAGTTCTAATCCAGAGCAATTTGCAGGAACAATTATGGTTAAGTGTCTTGTTCAAGGGAACATAGACAGAGGTTTCACCAAGTCAGCTCAGGGATTCAAACCAGCAACCTTTCAGTTACTGTCTCTATGCTCTAAACCACTAGAATACCTGTCACCTTGACAGTGTGTCTCTGTACCTCTCAGTCTCTAAACCACTAGGATACCTGTCACCTTGACAGTGTGTCTCTGTACCTCTCAGTCTCTAAACCACTAGGATACCTGTCACCTTGACAGTGTGTCTCTCTACCTCTCAGTCTCTAAACCACTAGGATACCTGTCACCTTGACAGTGTGTCTCTGTACCTCTCAGTCTCTAAACCACTAGGATACCTGTCACCTTGACAGTGTGTCTCTGTACCTCTCAGTCTCTAAACCACGAGGATACCTGTCACCTTGACAGTGTGTCTCTGTACCTCTCAGTCTCTAAACCAATAGGATACCTGTCACCTTGACAGTGTGTCTCTGTACCTCTCAGTCTCTAAACCACGAGGATACCTGTCACCTTGACAGTGTGTCTCTCTACCTCTCAGTCTCTGAAGACACCCAGCCATGATCGTTTAGAAAATGAATGGACCAAGGCACAGCGTGAGTAGAGTTCCACATGTTTAATGGAAACGAAACTCACCAAAACAAAGAAACGTGAAGCCAATGTTGTCCTCACTATACATAAACAAGATCCCACACACAACAGGTGGAAAAAAGGCTGCCTAAATATGATCCCCAATCAGAGACAACGATAGACATGCCTCTGATTCGGAACCATACCAGGCCAACATAGAAATGCAAAAACTAGAACTATGTTCATAACCCCGTCCACCTATAAGATGTGGGGGATCTGTATGACTAAGAAGAGACGCAAAGAACTCTGATTGTAAAACGTCTGGGGTTACTGCTGAATGTAGTACCTCTACCCCTGACCCTAGACCTGTCAGTAATAACCACACTGTAATGTAAAGTGTTACATCATTCTCTAACCCTGACCCTAGACCTGTCAGTAATAAACACACTGTAATGTAAAGTGTTACATCATTCTCTAACCCTGACCCTAGACCTGTCAGTAATAAACACACTGTAATGTAAAGTGTTACATCATTCTCTAACCCTGACCCTAGACCTGTCAGTAATAAACACAGTAATAAACACACTGTAATGTAAAGTGTTACATCATTCTCTAACCCTGACCCTAGACCTGTCAGTAATAAACACACTGTAATGTAAAGTGTTACATCATTCTCTAACCCTGACCCTAGACCTGTCAGTAATAAACACACTGTAATGTAAAGTGTTACATCATTCTCTAACACCTGACCCTAGACCTGTCAGTAATAACCTGACACTCAGTAATAATGTAAAGTGTTACATCATTCTCTAACCCTGACCCTAGACCTGTCAGTAATAAACACACTGTAATGTAAAGTGTTACATCATTCTCTAACCCTGACCCTAGACCTGTCAGTAATAAACACACTGTAATGTAAAGTGTTACATCATTCTCTAACCCTGACCCTAGACCTGTCAGTAATAAACACACTGTAATGTAAAGTGTTACATCATTCTCTAACCCTGACCCTAGACCTGTCAGTAATAAACACACTGTAATGTAAAGTGTTACATCATTCTCTAACCCTGACCTAGACCTGTCAGTAATAACCACACTGTAATGTAAAGTTACATCACTCTAACCCTCAGTAATAAACACACTGTAATGTAAAGTGTTACATCATTCTCTAACCCTGACCCTAGACCTGTCAGTAATAAACACACTGTAATGTAAAGTGTTACATCATTCTCTAACCCTGACCCTAGACCTGTCAGTAATAAACTGACACTGTAATGTAAAGTGTTACATCATTCTCTAACCCTGACCCTAGACCTGTCAGTAATAAACACACTGTAATGTAAAGTGTTACATCATTCTCTAACCCTGACCCTAGACCTGTCAGTAATAAACACACTGTAATGTAAAGTGTTACATCATTCTCTAACCCTGACCCTAGACCTGTCAGTAATAAACACACTGTAATGTAAAGTGTTACATCATTCTCTAACCCTGACCCTAGACCTGTCAGTAATAAACACACTGTAATGTAAAGTGTTACATCATTCTCTAACCCTGACCCTAGACCTGTCAGTAATAAACACACTGTAATGTAAAGTGTTACATCATTCTCTAACCCTGACCCTAGACCTGTCAGTAATAACCACACTGTAATGTAAAGTGTTACATCATTCTCTAACCCTGACCCTAGACCTGTCAGTAATAAACACACTGTAATGTAAAGTGTTACATCATTCTCTAACCCTGACCCTAGACCTGTCAGTAATAAACACACTGTAATGTAAAGTGTTACATCATTCTCTAACCCTGACCCTAGACCTGTCAGTAATAAACACACTGTAATGTAAAGTATTACCTCATTCTCAATGATCAGTCAATACATACAGTATTCATTTCACCTACAGTACATTGTATCAATATCAAGTTGACCCTCCTCATTACAACTACTTATTAATTATTATAGACAAGTGAGTTATTGGGGCGGCAGGGTAGCCTAGTGGTTATGAGCGTTGGACTAGTAACCGGAAGGTTGCAAGTTCAAACCCCTGAGCTGACAAGGTACAAATCTGTCGTTCTGCCACTGAACAGGCAGTTAACCCACTGTTCACAGGCCGTCATTGAAAATAAGAATGTGTTCTTAACTGACTTGCCTGATTAAATAAAGTTATAAGGCATTATAAAGGTAATTAAAATAATTATAGATATGGACTTCATAGAAACTGTTACCCTTTATATATTCTAACCACTCTATTTAATTTATTCCATATTAAGGGTCCTAACCTAGGAACTAAAATATTGTCTCCTTCTCAACTTTGCCTCTCTCTCTCCCTCCCGTCCTCTAACCCCTCCCTCTCTCACTCCCTCCTTCCCTCCCTCTAACCCCACCCCTCTGGCAGAACCAGGAAGTCCCTCCCCTTCCCACAAACTCTCTTCTGAGGAAACTAAACTGATCTGAGTCTCTCTGTCGTCTGTCTGTGTGAGAGTGAACAACCGTCCAAATGGCTCAACAGGGAGTTCTGCTGGACCAGGACCAGTTCTGTTGTTCTGTCTGTCTGGATCTACTGAAGGAGCCGGTCACTATTCCCTGTGGACACAGTTACTGTAGGAGCTGTATTGAGGGCTGCTGGGATCAGGATGTTCTGAAAGGGGTCTATAGCTGTCCTCAGTGCAGAGAGACCTTCACTCCAAGGCCTAATCTGAGGAAAAATAACATGTTGGCTGAGCTGGTGGAGAAACTGAGGAAGACAGGACTCCAGGCTGCTCCCCCTCCTGCTCTGTGCTATGCTGGACCTGGAGATGTGGCGTGTGATGTCTGCACTGGGACCAGAAAGCAGAAAGCCCTCATGTCCTGTCTGGCATGTCTGGCCTCTTACTGTGAGACTCACCTCCAACCTCACTATGAATCTCCTGCTTTGAAGAAGCACAAGCTGGTCAAAGCCACCGCACAACTACAGGAGAAGATCTGCTCTCATCATGACAAACTGCTGGAGGTTTACTGTCGTACCGATCTGCAGTGTATCTGTTATCTGTGTACAATGGATGAACATAAAGGCCATGATACAGTGTCAGCTGCAGCAGAGAGGACTGAGAAACAGGTAAGACCAGAACAACTTGTTGGTGACTGTCTGATAAACAAAGAATTAAAGATACAGTAGAAACTAAATATGTTTGAATATGAGATCATTATATTATATACAATATGAAATGGATCCACAAATATGAACACAAACCTTGAGTATATAGATATGTTAACCCAGATTCTCCAAATGTATCACCATTTTCTAAAGTCAATCACTATTATCATTCTGAATGGCCTTTTATGAGTCCAAAGTTCAGTCTCAACCCCTTGATACATGTAGGCCTACCATAAAAACTACAATCATTCACATAGCAACATAATATCATATTGTAAAGGGACTTCCTCAGGATTGTAGACCTTCCTCTCTATGGGTCCTATGTCACATTACTATACTATTGATCTACTGGACTAATAAAGCTTGATAGCTCATTGAAGAGTGATTCTCCACAGAGGCAGCTGGGGATGAGTCAGCAGAAGGTCCAGCAGAGATTCCAGGAGAGAGAGAAGGAGCTGAAGAAGCTCCAAAAAGCTGTGAAGTCTTTCAAGGTGAGTATTGTTGACCAGAGGAGACACACCATTTCACTTCTCTCCTCCAGTCAGAGAGAGAGAGAGGGGGGCCACTATCCAATCCCACTGACCCAACTGTTGGGAACAGGCTGTCTGGACCCCTTTCAGAGAATAGACTGGTTCATGTAACCAACTGGGCTGCCTCATCACATAACCATGAGTAACCATGACTGACTCATGCCCCCTATACATTAAAATGGAACTGTCTCTCTCTCAATTCAATTTAAAGGTCTTTATTGGCATGGAAATATATGTTTATATTGCCAAAGCAAGTGAAATAGACAATAAACAAAAGTGAAATAAACAATCAGAAATGAACAGTAAACATTACACTTGGAAGTGATTTGGGGGATGGGGAGGGTCTATTAGAAGTTAGTAGGACTCTTTTATTTTCTCAGAAGTACTGAGTTCGGTAGGAGGATTTAGAGGTGTAAACCGTGATTGAACACACTCCAGAACAGTAGGTGGCGCCATGCACCTTTAACGTTGGTTTGAGGATCTCCATTATATCATAGAAGAAGTTGGTCTGTGAGGGTTTTAATGTTGGTTTGTGGACCACACCTCTTAAAGGATAGGGTGCAGCATTTCTACTTTTTGATAAAAAGCATGTGGGTTTTGTTGTTCAACTTCCTGCTACTCATGCCAGGACTATAGTATATGCATATGATTAGTATGTGTGGATAGAAAACACTCTAAAGTTTCTAAAACTGGTTCAATCATGTCTGTGACTATAACAGAACTTATGTAGCAGGCAAAAGCCCAAGGAAAAACTGTTCAGAAAAACAAAAATCCCTCTGGCAGTTCCCTGAATTGTCTTTGTCAAGGGAAATTAGATAGCGCCCAGTTTACAGTTCCTACAACTTCCACAGGATGTCACCAGTCTTTGGGTTGAAGTTAATCATTGGTGAAACGAAGAAGAGGCAGAGGTGACACTGTGGATTATGTTATGGAAGAGAGAAAACCGTGCATGTATTGTTGACTTGCTGTTATTGAATACAGATCGCCCCGTCAACAATTTGATCGATTATTAACGTTTAAAAATACCTAAAGTTGGATTACAAAAGTAGTTTGAAGTATTTTGGCATAGTTTTAAGCAACTTTTGAAATGTTTTGTCATGACGTTGCGTTTTGGAAAGCTGTTTTTTTTCTGGATCAAAACGGGCTTTATAAATGGACATTTTGGGTAAACATGGACGGAATTAATCGAAAAAAAGGACCAATTGTGATGTTTATGGGACATATTGGAGTGCCAACAAAGAAGCTCGTCAAAGGTAATGCATGTTTTATATTTTATTTCAGCGTTTTGTGTAGCGCCGGCGACGCTAATTCATTTGTTTACATCTCGTTCAGGTGGTTCAGGGGGTGCATGCTATCAGATAATAGCTTCTCATGCTTTCGCCGAAAAGCATTTTTAAAATCTGACATGTTGGCTGGATTCATAACGAGTGTAGCTTTAATTGAGTACCCTGCATGTGTGATTTAATGAAAGTTTGAGTTTTATCGCGTATTATTTGAATTTGGCGCTATGCATTTCCCCAGGCTATTGGCCACACGAGACGCCTCCATATCCCCAAAATAAGATTTGAGGACCTCCATTATATCATAGAAGAAGAAGTTGGTCTGTGAGGGTTTTGTTGTTCCTGAGGAGGGCTACTATTATTTTTATTTTCAAGTATTTTCAGAATGTATTAAAGCCAAAGCTAAAGCTTCCCTAAACAATTCAATATATCAGTCAATATATTTTCTCTGTGATTTATTTTCTCTCCGTCAACCGTTCCATCGCATCTTAACCGTCTTACCGGGCGGGCACTAGGACCCGGGGGGAGGCTGCTGCTGCAGAGGCTGCTGCACCGCTCGTGACTGTCAGTCCTCCTTGTAGCTCATTGGTTAAGCTGTGGCTCGAGACTGTTAACAGTTAACGGACAGGAAACGGCTCTGACAGGACACATTCATGTCGAGGCAGTGATGTGAATGTGTGGTAAGTTAGAATAGAGAGAGAGAGTTTTCACTACTATAGACTTTGGTCATAATCAAAGCTTTGTTAACCAATAGGTTTTTATGTGAGGCTGCCTGTAAGTTACAGTGTAACAGACGTTACTAACGGTAACGGTGTCTTTTAAATTCGACATAAGTTATGTGGCGATGATATCTAGTTAACGTTGTATTTAATGTAGTGTAATGACCTGACTCGATCATAAAGGAACAATTGTCCAGACAGAGGATTGAGTTACGAATTGACGGTTTATTAGCAACTTTACACAGGCTACTGTTTGGCCTGAGCTCACGCCAAATAAATGAAAGATACCCCACAAGCCAATCGGGACCTTCTCTTGTGAAGCCCAGACGTCAGAGAGAGAACAAAGGCTGAAGCTTAACTTCCAATGCCCCGCCCCCTCCACGCCACTCCGCCAACCACCAGGATGCCCGGCATCAGAACATCCCAGGCATTCCTGTGATTGGCAGATAGCAGGTTGATTGGCATGTCGGACCCCGCGAACACTGGGAACTGGTAAGTACAACACAACCAGCTACTAGCCGAACACATAACACACAGCTGTCTGTGCGGGTCGCTACAGTAGTTTTACTATCTGTGCCAGGCTATAAATGACACAGATAATATCTAGTTAACGTTGTATTTAATGTAGTTTTACTATCTGTGCCAGGCTATAAATGACACAGATAATATCTAGTTAACGTTGTATTTAATGATCACAGTTTTACTTTCCATGTGCCAGGCTATAAAAACACATTTGATAATTTGTAGCACAAATTTGTAAAATTCTTTGTTTATCTTTGTCAAACAGGCTATAAATGACACAGATAATATCTAAAGTTTAACGTGATATGTATTTAATTGTTCTGCTGTCCATGTAGATTTTTTTTTGGTAAAAAACATTACATTTGATTATTTTGTCCAGCAAAAAGATCCTTTGTTTATCTTTGTCAAACAGGCTGGACCTGTCCTCCCAAAGATATGCTTCTGTCCAGGAAGTTCTGAATGATGAAATGAGATATATATGATATACCAAGAGGTGTTCTGTACCTGTCTGTCCAGGAGGGAGGAGAGTAGAGCAGGACCAAGAGGTGTTCTGTACCTGTCTGTCCAGGAGGGAGGAGAGTAGAGCAGGACCAAGAGGTGTTCTGTACCTGTCTGTCCAGGAGGGAGGAGAGTAGAGCAGGACCAAGAGGTGTCCTGTACCTGTCTGTCCAGGAGGGAGAACAAGGCCTGGTGGACCTGGAGAGCAGAGTTCTGACTGAACCTGTCTCTCTCTGTCTCTCTGTCTCTCTGTCTCTCTCTCTCTCTCTCTCTGTCTGTCTCTCTCTCTCTCTCTCTCTCTCTCTCTCTCTCTGTCCCTCTCTCTCTCTCCAGCGCTCTGCACAGTCAGCAGTGGAGGACAGTGATCAGATCTTTACTGAGCTGATCCGCTCCATTGAGAGAAGGAGCTCTGAGGTGAAGGAGCTGATCAGAGCCCAAGAGAAGGCTCAAGTGAGTCAAGCTGAAGGACTCCTGTCCAGGAGGGAGCAACTGAAGCAGGAGATCGCTGAGCTGAGGAAGAGAAGCACTGAGCTGGAGCAGCTCTCACACACAGAGGATCACATCCATTTCCTCCAGGTAACTAAACTGTCTTGTTACATGTGATATGAAATTAACTTCATGGGAAATGTCTCTCTGTCCGTCCTCTCTCTCTCTGTCTGTCCCTCTCTCTCTCTCTGTCTGTCCGTCTCTCTCTCTGTCCGTCCCTCTCTCTCTCTGTCCGTCCCTCTCTCTGTCTGTCCGTCCTCTCTCTCTCTGTCCGTCCCTCTCTCTGTCTGTCCGTCCCTCTCTCTGTCTGTCCGTCCTCTCTGTCCGTCTCTCTCTCTGTCCGTCCATCCTCTCTCTCTGTCTGTCCGTCCCTCCTCTCTCTGTCTGTCTGTCCGTCCCTCTCTGTCTCTCTGTCCGTCCCTCTCTCTGTCTCTCTGTCCGTCCCTCTCTCTCTCTGTCTGTCCTGTCTGTCCTCCCTCTCTCTCCTCTCTCTCTCTCTGTCTGTCCGTCCCTCTCTCTCTCTCTGTCTGTCCCTCTCTGTTCTCTCTCTGTCTGTCCCTCTCTCTCTCTGTCCTCCCCCTCTCTCTGTCTGTCCGTCCTCTCTCTCTCTCTCTGTCCGTCCCTCTCTCTCTCTCTCTCTGTCCGTCCCTCTCTCTCTCTCTGTCCGTCCCTCTCTCTCTCTCTGTCCGTCCCCCTCTCTCTCTCTCTGTCCTGTCCGTCCCTCTCTCTGTCTCTCTGTCCGTCCCCCTCTCTCTCTCTCTGTCCGTCCCCCTCTCTCTCTCTCCTGTCTCTGTCTGTCCTCTCTCTCTGTCCGTCCCTCTCTGTCTCTCTCTGTCTGTCCGTCCCTCTCTCTCTCTGTCCGTCCCTCTCTCTCTCTCTGTCCTGTCCCCTCTCTCTCTCTCTGTCCGTCCTCTCTCTCTCTGTCCGTCCCCTCTCTCTCTCTCTGTCTCTCTGTCCTCCCTCTCTCTCTCTGTCTGTCTGTCTCCTCTCTCTCTCTGTCCGTCCCTCTCTCTGGGTCTGTCCGTCCTCTCTCTCTCTCTGTCCTCCCCTCTCTCTCTGTCTGTCCGCCCCTCTCTCGTCTCTCTGTCTGTCTCTCTGTCTGCTCTGTCTGTCTCTCTCGTCTCTCTGTGTCCCTCTCTCTCTCTGTCCTCTCTCTCTCTCTGTCCGTCCCTCTCTCTCTCTCTGTCCGTCCCTCTCTCTCTCTCTCTGTCTGTCCGTCCCTCTCTCTCTCTCTCTGTCCGTCCCTCTCTCTGTCTGTCTGTCCGTCCCTCTCTCTCTGTCTCTGTCTGTCTGCCTGTCCGTCCCTCTCTCTCTGTCTGTCCGTCCCTCTGTCTGTCTGTCCGTCCCTCTCTGTCTGTCTGTCTGTCCGTCCCTCTCTCTCTCTCTGTCTGTCTGTCCGTCCCTCTCTCTCTGTCTCTCTCTGTCTGCCTGTCCGTCCCTCTCTCTCTCTCTGTCCGTCCCCCTCTCTCTCTCTCTCTCTGTCCGCCCCTCTCTCTCTCTCTCTCTCTGTCCGTCCCTCTCTCTCTCTCTCTCTCTGTCCGTCCCTCTCTCTCTCTCTCTCTCTGTCCGTCCCTCTCTCTCTCTCTCTCTCTGTCCGTCCCTCTCTCTCTCTGTCTGTCTGTCCGTCCCTCTCTCTCTGTCTCTGTCTGTCTGCCTGTCCGTCCCTTTCTCTCTGTCTGTCCGTCCCTCTCTCTCTCTCTGTCTGTCTGTCCGTCCCTCTCTCTCTGTCTCTCTCTGTCTGCCTGTCCGTCCCTCTCTCTCTCTCTGTCCGTCCCCTCTCTCTCTCTCTCTGTCCGTCCCCCTCTCTCTCTCTCTCTGTCCGTCCCCCTCTCTCTCTCTCTCTGTCCGTCCCCCTCTCTCTCTCTCTCTGTCCGTCCCCCTCTCTCTCTCTCTCTCTGTCCGTCCCCCTCTCTCTCTCTCTGTCTCTCTGTCTGTCCCTCTCTCTCTGTCCGTCTCTCTCTGTCTGTCTGTCCTGTCCTCCCTCTCTCTCTCTGTCCGTCCCCCTCTCTCTCTCTCTGTCTGTCCGTCTCTCTCTCTCTCTCTGTGGGTCTGTCCGTCCCTCTCTCTCTCTCTGTCTCTCTCTCTCTGTCTCTGTCCGTCCCTCTCTCTCTCTCTCTCTCTGTCCCTCTCTCTCTCTCTCTGTCTGTCCGTCCCTCTCTCTCTGTCTCTCTCTCTGTCCCTCTCTCTGTCTGTCTGTCCGTCCCCTCTCTGTCTCTCTCTCTCTGTCTCTGTCTGTCGTCCGTCTCTCTCTGTCTGTCCGTCCCTCTGTCTGTCTGTCCGTCCCTCTCTGTCTGTCTGTCTGTCCGTCCCTCTCTCTCTCTCTGTCTGTCTGTCCGTCCCTCTCTCTCTGTCTCTCTCTGTCTGCCTGTCCGTCCCTCTCTCTCTCTCTCTGTCCGTCCCCCTCTCTCTCTCTCTCTCTGTCCGCCCCTCTCTCTCTCTGTCCGTCCCTCTCTCTCTCTGTCCTCCCTCTCTCTCTGTCCTGTCCGTCCCTCTCTCTCTCTCTCTGTCCGTCCCCCCTCTCTCTCTCTCTGTCCGTCCCCCTCTCTCTCTCTCTCTGTCGTCCCCCTCTGTCTGTCGTCTCTCTCTCTGTCCGTCCTCTGTCCGTCCTCTCTCTCTCTCTGTCCGTGTCCCTCTCTCTCTCTCTGTCTGTCTGTCCCCCTCTCTCTCTGTCTCTCTCTGTCGTGTCCCTCTGTCTGTCCGTCCCTCTCTGTCTCTCTGTCCCTCTCTCTCTCTCTCTCTGTCCTGTGTCTCCTCCTCTCTCTGTCCGTGTCCCTCTCTCTCTCTGTCCGTGTCCCTCTCTCTCTCTCTGTCTGTCCGTGTCCCTCTCTCTCTCTCTCTGTCCGTGTCCCTCTCTCTCTCTCTCTGTCCGTGTCCCCCTCTCTGTCTCTCTCTGTCCGTGTCCCTCTCTCTCTCTGTCCGTCCCTGTCCTCTCTCTCTCTCTGTCCGTGTCCCTCTCTCTCCCTCTCTCTGTGTCCCTGTCTCTCTCTCTCTCTCCGTCCCTCTCTCTCTGTCTCTCCCTCTCTCTGTCCTCTCTCTGTCCGTCCCTCTCTGTCTCTCTCTCTGTCCTGTCCCGTCCTCTCTGTCTCTGTCCCTCTCTCTCTCTCTGTCCTCTCTCTGTCTCTCTGTCCCTCTCTCTCTCTCTCTGTCTGTCTCTCTCTCTCTCTGTCCGTCCCTCTCTCTCTCTCTCTGTCTCTGTCTGTCCTCTCTCTCTCTCTGTCCCTCTCTCTCTCTCTCTGTCCCTCTCTCTCTCTGTCTGTGTCCCTCTGTCTGTCTGTCTCTCTCTGTCTGTCTGTCCTCTCTCTCTCTCTCTGTCCGTGTCCCTCTCTGTCTCGTCTCTCTCTGTCCGTCCTCTCTCTCTCTCTCTGTCCGTGTCTCTCTCTCCTCTCTCTCTGTCCGTGTCCCTCTCTCTCTGTCCGTCCCGTCTCTCTCTGTCTGTCCGTGTCCCCTCTCTCTCTCTGTCTGTCCGTGTCCCTCTCTCTCTCTCTGTCCATGTGTCCCTCTCTCTCTCTCTGTCTGTCCGTGTCCGTCCTCTCTCTCTCTCTGTCCGTGTCCCTCTCTCTCTCTGTCTGTCTGTCTCTGTCCGTGTCCCTCTCTCTCTGTCTCTCTCTCTGTCCGTGTCTCTCTCTCTGTCTCTCTCTCTGTCTGTCTGTGTCCCTCTCCTCTCTCTCTGTCTCTCTGTCCGTGTCCCTCTCTCTCTGTCTCCTCTGTCTGTCCGTGTCCCTCTCTCTCTCTCTGTCTCTCTGTCCGTGTCCCTCTCTCTCTCTCTCTCTGTCCTGTCCTGTGTCCCCCTCTGTCTCTCTCTCTCTGTCTGTCCGTCCTCTCTCTCTCTCTCTGTCCGTGTCTCCTCTCTCTCTCTGTCCGTCCGTCTCCCTCTCCTGTCCGTCCCCTCTCTCTCTCTCTCTGTCCTGTGTCCCTCTCTGTCTCTCTCTCTCTGTCCGTGTCCTCTCTCTGTCTGTCCGTCCCCTCTCTCTCTCTGTCTGTCCGTCCCTCTCCTCTCTCTCTCTGTCCGTGTCTCTCTCTCTCTCTCTGTCCGTGTCCCCTCTCTCTCTCTGTCTGTCCCTCTCTCTGTCTGTCCTGTCCCTCTGTCTCTCTCTGTCCGTGTCCCCTCTCTCTGTCTCTGTCCGTGTCCCTCTGTCTGTCTCTCTCTGTCTGTCCGTCCCTCTTCTCTCTCTCTGTCCGTCCCCTCTCTCTGTCTCTCTGTCCGTGTCCCCTCTCTCTCTCTCTGTCCGTGTCTCTCTCTCTCTGTCCGTGTCCCGTCTCTCTCTCTCTCTCTCTCTGTCTGTCCGTCCCCTCTCTCTCTCTCTGTCCGTGTCCCTCTCTCTCTCTCTGTCCGTGTCCCTCTCTCTCTCTGTCTCTGTCTGTCCCTCCCCTCTCTCTCTCTGTCCGTGTCCCTCTCTCTCTCTCTCTCTGTGTCCGTGTCCCTCTCTCTCTCTCTCTGTCCGTGTCCCCTCTCTCTCTCTGTCCGTGTCCTCTCTCTCTCTCTCTCTGTCCGTGTCCCTCTCTCTCTCTCTCTCTGTCCGTGTCCTCTCTCTCTCTCTGTCCGTGTCCCCTCTCCTCTCTCTCTCTGTCCGTGTCCCCTCTCTCTCTCTCTGTCCGTGTCTCTCTGTCCTCTCTCTGTCCGTGTCCCCTCTCTCTCTCTGTCCGTCCCTCTCTCTCTCTCTGTCCGTGTCCTCTCTCTCTCTGTGTCCCTCTCTCTGTCCCGTCTCTCTGTCCGTGTCCCTCTCTCTCTCTGTCCGTGTCCCTCTCTCTCTCCGTGTCTCTCTCTCTCTCTGTCCGTGTCCCTCCCTCTCTGTCCGTCTGTCTGTGTCCCTCTCTCTCTCTGTCCGTGTCCCTCTCTCTCTCTCTCTGTCCCTCCCCTCTCTCTCTGTCCGTGTCCCTCTCTCTCTCTGTCCGTGTCCCCTCTCTCTCTCTCTCTGTCCTGTCTCTCTCTCTGTCCGTGTCCTCTCTCTCTGTCCGTCCCTCTCTCTCTGTCCGTGTCCTCTCTCTCTCTGTCCGTGTCCCCCTCTCTCTCTGTCCGTGTCCCTCTCTCTCTCTCTCTGTCCTGTCCGTGTCCTCTCTCTCTGTCCTGTCCGTCCCCTCTCTGTCCGTCTCTCTCTCTGTCCGTGTCCCCCTCTCTCTCTCTGTGTGTCCCTCTCTCTGTCCGTGTCTCTCTCTCTCTGTCCGTCCTGTGTCCCCCTCTCTCTCTGTCCGTGTCCCTCTCTCTCTCTGTCCTCTGTCCGTGTCCCTCTCTCTCTCTGTCCGTGTCCCTCTCTCTCTCTGTCCGTGTCCCCCTCTCTCTCTCTGTCCGTGTCCCCCTCTCTCTCTCTGTCCGTGTCCCCCTCTCTCTCTCTGTCCGTGTCCCTCCCTCTCTCTCTCTCTGTCCGTGTCCCTCTCTCTCTCTCTCTGTCCGTGTCCCTCTCTCTCTCTCTGTCTGTCCGTGTCCTGTCTGTCTCTCTCTCTCTCTGTCCGTGTCCCTCTCTCTCTCTCTCTGTCCGTGTCCCCTCTCTGTCCGTCTGTCCCTCTCTCTCTGTCCGTGTCCCTCTCTCTCTGTCCTGTCCGTCCCTCTCTCTCTGTCCGTGTCCTCTCTCTCTCCTGTCCCCCCTCTCTCTCTGTCTGTCCGTGTCCCCTCTCTCTCTCTCTCTCTGTCCGTGTCCCTCTCTCTCTCTCTGTCCTCTGTCCGTCCCTCTCTGTCCTCTCTCTGTCCGTGTCCTCTCTCTGTCCTCTCTCTCTCTCTCTCTGTCCGTGTCTCTCTCTCTGTCCGTCCCCTCTCTCTCTGTCCGTCCCTCTCTCTCTCTCTCTCTGTCCGTCCCCCTCTCTCTGTCCTGTCCCCTCTCTCTCTCTCTGTCCGTGTCCCTCTCTCTCTGTCTCTGTGTCCCTCTCTCTCTGTCCTGTCCGTCTCTCTCTCTCTCTGTCTGTCCGTCCCTCTCTCTGTCTGTCCCGTCCCTCTCTCTGTCCGTGTCCCTCTCTCTCTCTGTCTCTCTGTCCGTCCCTCTCTCTCTCTGTCCGTGTCTCCGTCTCTCTCTCTCTCTGTCCGTGTCCCTCTCTCTCTCTCTCTGTCCGTGTCCCTCTCTCTCTCTCTCTCTGTCCTGTCCCTCTCTCCTCTCTCTCTCTGTCCGTGTCCCTCTCTCTCTCTCTGTCTGTCCGTCCTCTCTCTCTCTCTCTGTCCTCTGTCCTCTCTCTCTCTGTCCGTCTCTCTCTCTCTCTGTCCGTCTCCTCTCCTGTCCTCTGTCTGTCCTCTCTCTCTGTCCGTGTCCCTCTCTCTCTCTCTCTGTCCGTCTCTCTCTCTCTCTCTCTCTGTCCGTCCCTCTCTCTGTCCGTCTCTCTCTGTCTCTCTCTCTGTCCGTCCTCTCTCTCTCTCTGTCCGTCTCTCTCCTCTCCTCTCTCTGTCCGTCCTCTCTCTCTGTCCGTCTCTCTCTCTGTCCGTCCCTCTCTCTCTCTCTCTGTCCCCCTCTCTCTCTCTCTCTCTCTCTCCTGTCCCTCTCTGTCCGTCCCTCTCTCTCTCTCTCTCTGTCCGTCCCCTCTCCTCTCTCTCTGTCCGTCCCCTCTCTCTCTCTCTCTGTCCGTCCCCTCTTCTCTCTGTCCTGTCCGTCTCTCTCTCCCTCTGTCGTCTCTCTCTCTCTCTCTCTCTGTCCGTCTCCCTCTCTCTCTCTCTCTCTGTCCGTCCTCTCTCTCTCTCTGTCCGTCCCCCCTCTTATCAGTCTCTCTCTCTCTCTCTCTCCAGAGTTATCAGTCTCTCTCTCTCTCTCTCTCCAGAGTTATCAGTCTCTCTCTCTCTCTCTCTCCAGAGGTCCCAGTCTCTCTCTCTCTCTCTCTCCAGAGGTATCAGTCTCTCTCTCTCTCTCTCCAGAGGTATCAGTCTCTCTCTCTCTCTCTCCAGAGGTATCAGTCCCCTCTCTCTCTCTCTCTCTCTCTCCAGAGGTATCAGTCTCTCTCTCTCTCTCTCCAGAGGTATCAGTCTCTCTCTCTCTCTCCAGAGGTATCAGTCTCTCTCTCTCTCTCTCTCCAGAGGTATCAGTCTCTCTCTCTCTCTCTCTCCAGAGGTATCTCTCTCTCTCTCTCTCTCTCTCCAGAGGTATCTGTCTCTCTCTCTCTCTCTAGAGGTATCTCTCTCTCTCTCTCTCTCTCTCTCTCCAGAGGTATCAGTCTCTCTCTCTCTCTCTCTCTCTCCAGAGGTATCAGTCTCTCTCTCTCTCTCCAGAGGTATCAGTCTCTCTCTCTCTCTCTCTCTCCAGAGGTATCAGTCCTCTCTCTCTCTCTCTCCCGAGGTATCTTTCTCTCTCTCTCTCTCTCTCTCTCTCCAGAGGTATCAGTCTCTCTCTCTCTCTCTCTCTCCAGAGGTATCAGTCTCTCTCTCTCTCTCTCTCTCCAGAGGTATCAGTCTCTCTCTCTCTCTCTCTCCAGAGGTATCAGTCTCTCTCTCTCTCTCTCTCTCCAGAGGTATCAGTCTCTCTCTCTCCAGAGGTATCAGTCTCTCTCTCTCTCTCTCTCCAGAGGTATCAGTCTCTCTCTCTCTCTCTCTCTCTCTCTCTCCAGAGGTATCAGTCTCTCTCTCTCTCTCTCTCCAGAGGTATCAGTCTCTCTCTCTCCAGAGGTATCAGTCTCTCTCTCTCTCTCTCTCTCTCTCTCTCTCTCCAGAGGTATCAGTCTCTCTCTCTCTCTCTCTCCAGAGGTATCAGTCTCTCTCTCTCTCTCTCTCCAGAGGTATCAGTCTCTCTCCAGTATCAGTGTATCTTCAGACTTACCCAGCATCGTTGTCCGTCCTCTTCAGTACTTTGGAGATGTGAGTCAGACTGTGTCTGAACTGAGAGAGAAACTAGAAGACTTCCTTAAAGGAGAATGGACCAAGATCTCCACTACAGGTGTGTTGAAAACAATAAGAACATCAACTTTAGACCATTGAAAGTTCCCTACTAGTCATATACATGTGGAATATGGTCTGATGATAACATTCCCTCTCTCTGTCAATGTGTTTGTGTGTCTGTAGTGAATATAGTGGATGTTGTACTGCCTCCAGAGCCCAAGACCAGAGAACAGTTGTTACAATGTGAGTCTCTTTATTGTGAAGTAACTAACAGTCTCTTTTTACTGACACTCCTAACAATCCCTCTAGAAATAAATAGCAATAGTAGATCTAATCAAAGACTGGGTCTCTATCTGACTCCTCATATTTCTCTGATTTGATCTCTGCTGTGCTCTAATCAAAGACAGGGGAGATACAGTATCTGACTTAACTTATTGTTCTGACTCCCCTCATTGGTCTCTGCTCTTCTCCCAGATTCCTGTCAGCTCACACTGGACCCAAACACAGCAAACACACTCCTCTCTCTGTCTGAAGGGAACAGAAAGGTGACCTGTACAGGCCAAGTCCAACCATATCCTGTCCATCCAGACAGATTCACCAACTACAGGCAGGTTCTGTGTAGAGAGGGTCTGTCTGGACGCTGTTACTGGGAGGTGGAGAGGACTGGTGGTGTTGCTACAGCAGTCTCATATAAAGACATCAGCAGAACAGAGAGAGATGGTAGATTTGGATACAATAACAAGTCCTGGAGTTTAAAGTGCTCTAGTGATGGTTATTGTTTCAGACACAATAATGTTGAGACTAAAGTATCAGGCCCTCAGTCCTCCAGAGTAGGAGTGTACCTGGATCACAAGGCAGGTACTCTGTCCTTCTACAGTGTCTCTGACACAATGACCCTCCTCCACAGAGTCCAGACCACATTCACTCAGCCCCTCTATCCTGGGTTTGGTCTCTATGATTATAATGGTTCTGCTGAGCTGGTTAAACTGTAAACTGATTTGTTATTAATTAAAATTCAATGCAATGTTTTAATCTTGTACATTTCCATGAATCATGATGTCTGGTGTTGATGTATATTGGTTGTCATTCAGAACCATTGATATGTTTTCTCAGTTGGTTCTCTGTCTCTATGTAATTCTCCTCAGTATCATTGATCAGCTTGTTGGCTCGGTCCTAATTGATGAGTTCTCTGTCACCTGGAGCTGCATGGAAAATGGTCCAGGAACTAAAGGACAATTCAGGACTAGTCAGCCCACTACAAGCTGGTATCACTTCCTTTCTACTAAACTATATGGTCTGGTTTCCCAGACACAGATGAATCCTAGTCCTGGACTAAACAGTATGTTCAATGTAGATGTCCAGGAAACCGGCCCTAAATGTGTCATCTTTCATCCTCCCATACTGCTCAGTCCAGCAACATTAAACCTGTCCAGCAGGTGGTGCTGTTGACCAAACAATAAAACCAGCAGATATCTTGACTTGCCACTCAGTATATCAGTAATGTTCAGAATAGTACTTTAATATCATTGGAGATTGATGGTCTTTTTAATCCACTATCCAGAGTCAGGAACAGATGAAGTTAGGTCTGCTACTGTTCAGTGATTAAATATGATTTATGGTGATGGGAAATAATAAAAAACACTCAACTTCATCTAGTAATAGTTTTCCTTTGTTATTTATTCCAAGGTGTGTCTTTAACTTGTAAATGTATTGTGTGGAGGTGAGCTAGTGGTGTGGCTGATAGAATAGAATGAAGAGGGAGGAGGGGAGGAAGAGGGGAGGAGTGAAGGGCTGTTCAAGAAACCAGATGAGGAAGATGTTCAGGGGAATTACTGTCTCTGTTCCAAATGGTTCCCTATTCCCTACGTAGTGCACTACGGTGCTTCTGACCAGGTCTAAAGTAGTGTTCTACGTAGGGAATAGGGTGTAGATTTATTACAATATCATGCTTTAGTGTTTGGCACAAAAATATATTGGATCTCCACCCCCCCACTTCCTGTCTGTCATCCCCCATTTCTGTTAAGACTTCCTCTCATTGAACTGGGCCTCATTCTAAATGGTCACTTTGTATTGATAGTCCATACTGGTCTTTACTATGGTTCTACATACAGTACCTGTATTGATAGTCCATACTGGTCTTTACTATGGTTCTACATACAGTATCTGTTTTGATAGTCCATACTGGTCTTTACTATGGTTCTACATACAGTATCTGTATTGATAGTCCATACTGGTATTTACTATGGTTCTACATACAGTACCTGTATTGATAGTCCATACTGGTCTTTACTATGGTTCTACATACAGTACCTGTATTGATAGTCCATACTGGTCTTTACTATGGTTCTACATACAGTATCTGTATTGATAGTCCATACTGGTCTTTACTATGGTTCTACATACAGTACCTGTATTGATAGTCCATACTGGTCTTTACTATGGTTCTACATACAGTACCTGTATTGATAGTCCATACTGGTCTTTACTATGGTTCTACATACAGTACCTGTATTGATAGTCCATACTGGTCTTTACTATGGTTCTACATACAGTATCTGTATTGATAGTCCATACTGGTCTTTACTATGGTTCTACATACAGTATCTGTATTGATAGTCCATACTGGTCTTTACTATGGTTCTACATACAGTATCTGTATTGATAGTCCATACTGGTCTTTACTATGGTTCTACATACATTTTTGAATCATGTTGGAGACTGGAGCACACTGCAGTCCCTTTCAGGTCCATAGGGTTTTACTGCCCCCTGTTGGAGACTGGAGCACACTGCAGTCCCTTTCAGGTCCATAGGGTTTTACTGCCCCCTGCTGGAGACTGGAGCACACTGCAGTCACTTTCAGGTCCATAGGGTTTTACTGCCCCCTGCTGGAGACTGGAGCACACTGCAGTCCCTTTCAGGTCCATAGGGTTTTACTGCCCCCTGCTGGAGACTGGAGCACACTGCAGTCCCTTTCAGGTCCATAGGGTTTTACTGCCTCCTGCTGGAGACTGGAGCACACTGCAGTCCCTTTCAGGTCCATAGGGTTTTACTGCCTCCTGCTGGAGACTGGAGCACACTGCAGTCCCTTTCAGGTCCATAGGGTTTTACTGCCTCCTGCTGGAGACTGGAGCACACTGCAGTCCCTTTCAGGTCCATAGGGTGTTACTGCCCCCTGCTGGAGACTGGAGCACACTGCAGTCCCTTTCAGGTCCATAGGGTTTTACTGCCCCCTGCTGGAGACTGGAGCACACTGCAGTCCCTGGCTTTCTTTGTGCAGCTTGAGGATGAGGTCCTCATCACCTGTTGTGACGGATCCAACAAATATCCCCAGGTGAAGGCAGGGTCCCATCTCATCCAACACATCATTGACTCTTATAGGAGGGAGCATTACCCATGTTAAACTATGGAATGAACTGTACATTTTATGGTGAACTTTAATACAGATTTACTTTAATACAATAATTCCTTGAATGTAATTAGTTTGTGTTTTGTAATGATGTTATTGAAACAGAATAAGTCAGTAATGAGGGAATAAATAAGTCCAGTACAACCATGACCCTCTCCTCTTTCACATCCCTCTATCATCACTCCATGGGGGAGTACAACCATTACCTCTCTCCTCTTTCACATCCTCTATCATCACTCCATGGGGAGTACAACCATTACCCTCTCCTCTTTCACATCCCTCTATCATCACTCCATGGGGAGTACAACCATTACCTCTCTCCTCTTTCACATCCCTCTATCATCACTCCATGGGGAGTACAACCATTACCTCTCTCCTCTTTCACATCCTCTATCATCACTCCATGGGGGAGTACAACCATTACCTCTCTCCTCTTTCACATCCCTCTATCATCACTCCATGGGGGAGTACAACCATTACCTCTCTCATCACTCCATGGGGGAGTACAACCATTACCTCTCTCCTCTTTCACATCCCTCTATCATCACTCCATGGGGGAGTACAACCATTACCTCTCTCCTCTTTCACATCCCTCTATCATCACTCCATGGGGGAGTACAACCATTACCTCTCCTCTTTCACATCCCTCTATCATCACTCCATGGTGGAGTACAACCATTACCTCTCCTCTTTCACATCCCTCTATCATCACTCCATGGTGGAGTACAACCATTACCTCTCTCCTCTTTCACATCCCTCTATCATCACTCCATGGGGGAGTCCAACCATTACCTCTCCTCTTTCACATCCCTCTATCATCACTCCATAGGGGAGTACAACCATTACCTCTCTCCTCTTTCACATCCCTCTATCATCACTCCATGGGGGAGTACAACCATTACCTCTCTCCTCTTTCACATCCCTCTATCATCACTCCATAGGGGAGTACAACCATTACCTCTCTCCTCTTTCACATCCCTCTATCCTCACTCCATGGGGGAGTACAACCATTACCTCTCTCCTCTTTCTCATCCCTCTATCATCACTCCATGGGGAGTACAACCATTACCTCTCTCCTCTTTCACATCCTCTATCATCACTCCATGGGGAGTACAACCATTATCTCTCTCCTCTTTCACATCCCTCTATCCTCACTCCATGGGGGAGTACAACCATTACCTCTTTCCTCTTTCACATCCCTCTATCATCACTCCATGGGGGAGTACAACCATTACCTCTCTCCTCTTTCTCATCCCTCTATCATCACTCCATGGGGGAGTACAGCCATTACCTCTCTCCTCTTTCACATCCCTCTATCATCACTCCATGGGGGAGTCCAACCATTACCTCTCTCCTCTTTCACATCCCTCTATCATCACTCCATGGGGGAGTACAACCATTACCTCTCTCCTCTTTCACATCCCTCTATCATCTCTCCATGGGGGAGTACAACCATTACCTCTCTCCTCTTTCACATCCCTCTATCATCACTCCATGGGGGAGTACAACCATTACCTCTCTCCTCTTTCACATCCCTCTATCATCACTCCATGGGGAGTACAACCATTACCTCTCTCCTCTTTCACATCCCTCTATCCTCACTCCATGGGGAGTACAACCATTACCTCTCTCCTCTTTCACATCCCTCTATCATCACTCCATGGGGAGTACAACCCTTACCTCTCTCCTCTTTCACATCCCTCTATCATCACTCCATGGGGGAGTACAACCATTACCTCTCTCCTCTTTCACATCCCTCTATCATCACTCCATGGGGAGTACAACCATTACCTCTCTCATCACTCCATGGGGGAGTACAACCATTACCTCTCTCCTCTTTCACATCCCTCTATCATCACTCCATGGGGAGTACAACCATTACCTCTCTCCTCTTTCACATCCCTCTATCATCACTCCATGGGGAGTACAACCATTACCTCTCCTCTTTCACATCCTCTATCATCACTCCATGGTGGAGTACAACCATTACCTCTCCTCTTTCACATCCCTCTATCATCACTCCATGGTGGAGTACAACCATTACCTCTCTCCTCTTTCACATCCCTCTATCATCACTCCATGGGGGAGTCCAACCATTACCTCTCCTCTTTCACATCCCTCTATCATCACTCCATAGGGGAGTACAACCATTACCTCTCTCCTCTTTCACATCCCTCTATCATCACTCCATGGGGGAGTACAACCATTACCTCTCTCCTCTTTCACATCCCTCTATCATCACTCCATAGGGGAGTACAACCATTACCTCTCTCCTCTTTCACATCCCTCTATCCTCACTCCATGGGGGAGTACAACCATTACCTCTCTCCTCTTTCTCATCCCTCTATCATCACTCCATGGGGGAGTACAACCATTACCTCTCTCCTCTTTCACATCCCTCTATCATCACTCCATGGGGGAGTACAACCATTATCTCTCTCCTCTTTCACATCCCTCTATCCTCACTCCATGGGGGAGTACAACCATTACCTCTTTCCTCTTTCACATCCCTCTATCATCACTCCATGGGGGAGTACAACCATTACCTCTCTCCTCTTTCTCATCCCTCTATCATCACTCCATGGGTGAGTACAGCCATTACCTCTCTCCTCTTTCACATCCCTCTATCATCACTCCATGGGGGAGTCCAACCATTACCTCTCTCCTCTTTCACATCCCTCTATCATCACTCCATGGGGAGTACAACCATTACCTCTCTCCTCTTTCACATCCCTCTATCATCACTCCATGGGGAGTACAACCATTACCTCTCTCCTCTTTCACATCCCTCTATCATCACTCCATGGGGAGTACAACCATTACCTCTCTCCTCTTTCACATCCTCTATCATCACTCCATGGGGGAGTACAACCATTACCTCTCTCCTCTTTCACATCCCTCTATCCTCACTCCATGGGGAGTACAACCATTACCTCTCTCCTCTTTCACATCCCTCTATCATCACTCCATGGGGGAGTACAACCATTACCTCTCTCCTCTTTCACATCCCTCTATCATCACTCCATGGGGAGTACAACCATTACCTCTCTCCTCTTTCACATCCCTCTTTCATCACTCCATGGGGGAGTACAACCATTACCTCTCTCCTCTTTCTCATCCCTCTATCATCACTCCATGGGGAGTACAACCATTACCTCTCTCCTCTTTCACATCCCTCTATCATCACTCCATGGGGAGTACAACCATTACGTCTCTCCTCTTTCACATCCCTCTATCATCACTCCATGGGGAGGACAACCATTACCTCTCTCCTCTTTCACATCCCTCTATCATCACTCCATGGGGAGTACAACCATTACCTCTCTCCTCTTTCACATCCCTCTATCATCACTCCATGGGGGAGTCCAACCATTACCTCTCTCCTCTTTCACATCCCTCTATCCTCACTCCATGGGGGAGTACAACCATTACCTCTCTCCTCTTTCACATCCCTCTATCATCACTCCATGGGGGAGTCCAACCATTACCTCTCTCCTCTTTCACATCCCTCTATCATCACTCCATGGGGGAGTACAACCATTACCTCTCTCCTCTTTCACATCCCTCTATCATCACTCCATGGGGGAGTACAACCATTACCTCTCTCCTCTTTCACATCCCTCTATCCTCACTCCATGGGGGAGTACAACCATTACCTCTCTCCTCTTTCACATCCCTCTATCATCACTCTATGGGGGAGTACAGCCATTACCTCTCTCCTCTTTCACATCCCTCTATCATCACTCCATGGGGGAGTACAACCATTACCCCTCTCCTCTTTCACATCCCTCTATCCTCACTCCATGGGGGAGTACAACCATTACCCCTCTCCTCTTTCACATCCCTCTATCCTCACTCCATAGGGGAGTGTAGTAAAACGCCAAATGGATCTTCCTCCTGGTCCTCTCCCCCTGCCTCACCCACTATTGGTAGAGACAGAGATGACCACGCCTACTGAAATACCGGATTGGACAGCGTCACCAGAAGACGACTCAAGCCAACCAACTACTGAACACCCCTCTGCCTCTAGTGACACCTCTGAATGGGAACAGCTGTTAGACTCGTTGCTGATAGAGTTAGGGCACTGTTTTAAACGGAGGCCCATATATCAACTGTTGTTAATATGTGCTAATGCAGCAAAGTTTGTAGAGGGGAGGACACTCGCGTGACCTCGAGTGAGAGATAAAAAAAGGTATATATAGAGAAACTGCCGATACTTCGGCGCTGCCTTCCTGAATTCATTTAGACAACCATTTGACTTCGGGTAATTGGCACCTGACTCAAATTACTTAAAGATTCTAACTTGTTGGATCTGAGAAGTGTCTCTCCGATATACCGTTTAACTATTGAACAGCTGTTCTGTCGCCTGTGGCCTTGGTGCTTGTATATGGATGCAAATTACATCCAGAGAAAGTCTAAAAAACTTAACCTCTCGATTGAGCTCAGTACCTCGCCCTAGTTGCGTGGCACAGACTCTTCGATATTCCATTGGGGCAGGGAATCACCAACGGGTCCTCTCATCCAGTCCAAACTGGAATCTCTCAATTTAGTAAAGCACCGACTCCAATTCAACCTCTCAGCCAGTAGAGGGGAGTCGCTAACCCCCTAAATTCTTAAAAGAACTCTGACCAACTGAAACTCTGCTCTTGATACCGTGGGTCTCTCTGTCATCTTTTAAAGGTAGTTAAGTGGAAATATTACATTTTATTAGAGATAAGTGTTATCATTGTACCAGGAATTATAGAGCATTAACGCATTTGCATGTTTTTGATTAACGCTGTTTGTGACCAAGTAACAAATTGTGTATTTTGAAGTGTGTTTGATTGTAAAAGACAAAAAAACAGAGTGTTTCCAAAAATAACCGGTAGCCATATTTTGTCTTGAGTAAAACGCCCTCCCAAGACAGTTAACGGCACGGGAGATAACAACTCTGACACTCCCCTCTACCGGGACACTGGAAACGGAGACTAATACTCTATGACAAAGTGAGTTAGCATTAAAAGACAAGGAGGAAGGTGTGTCCAGTAGTGATTCATTTAATTGTCTTATCGATCTATCTAAGTTTTATTTTCCAAGCGATACATAGCCGACGGGCAGAGTAGTGAGACTAAGTTGACTAAAGGTCTTCACACTTTAAACTAGATACATCACAGAGGGGAAACACTCAACCACAGGGAAATCATATAGAGACTGGTAGGACTAGTGCTTAATAACAACTCAAGGATCAATTAGTGGTGAAACAAAGAGTCTGGAGGAGGAACGTGGGGTTCACACATCCCAGCTAGAGCTAGACCGTTGAGAGTGACAAGGCAAAAGACCTCTCTACGCGGACAACGCTTCGATATAGAAAGAGAGGCAGGGCTACGCGAGCGGTCCTGGTTATACGGAGATAATCCAGAGAACGGGACGATAACCACCTCCAGCACCCCGCTGCCGGCCAAGGGGCGGGGCTGAAGATTTCCTATCGCGACTCTACATACTACATGTACTGCGTAATACATCTACATACTGCATGTACTGCATACTACATCTACATACTGTGTGTACTGCAAGCTACATCTATACACTACATGTACAGCATACTACATCTACAGACATCATCTACATACTACATCTACATACAACATATACATACTGCATGTACTGCATACTACATACTGCATACTACATCTACACACTTCATCTACACACTTCATCTACATACTACATGTGCTGGATACAACATTTACATACTACATGTACTGCATACTACATGTACAGCATACTACATCTACATACAACATATACATACTACATGTACTGCATACTACATACTGCATACTACATCTACACACTTCATCTACATACTACATCTACATACTACATATACATACTACATGTGCTGGATACAACATTTACATACTACATGTACTGCATACTACATGTATTGCATACTACATCTACATACTACATGTACTGCATACTACATCTACAGACTTCATCTACATACTACATCTACATACAACATATACATACTACATGTACTGCATACTACATACTGCATGTACTGCATACTACATCTACACACTTCATCTACATACTACATCTACATACAACATTTACATACTACATGTACTGCATACTACATCTACAGACTTCATCTACATACTACATCTACATACAACATTTACATACTACATGTACTGCATACTACATGTACAGCATACTACATCTACATACTGCATGTGCTGCATACTACATACTACATGTACTGCATACTACATACTACATGTGCTGCATACTACATGTACTGCATACTACACACTACATATACATACTCCATCTACATTCTACATGTACTGCATACTACATCTATATACTGCATGTACTGCATACTACATGCACTGCATACTACATACTACATCTACATACTTCATGTAGTACATGTAGTATGTAAGTTGTAGTACATGTAGTTGTAGTACATCTACATACTACATCTACATACAACACACTACATCTGCATACTACATACTACATGTACTGCATACTACATCTACATACTACATGTACTGCATCCTCCATCTACATATTACATGTACTGCATACTACATATACATACTGCATGTACGAAATACTACATGTACTGCATACTACAGCTACATACTACATGTACTGCATGCTACATCTATATACTGCATGTACTGCATACTACATCTACATACTGCATGTACTACATGCTACATGTACTGCATACTACATCTACATGCACTGCATACTACATACTACATCTACATACTTCATGTACTACAACTACATACTACATGTGCTGCATACTACATCTACATACTTCATGTACTACAACTACATACTACATGTACTGCATACTACATCTATATACTGCATACTACATCTACATACTGCATGTACTGCATCTACATGTACTACATACTACATCTACATACTACATGTGCTGCATCTACATGTACTACATACTATATCTACATACTTCATGTACTACAACTACATACTACATGTGCTACATCTACATACTACATGTACTACATACTACATACTACATCTACAAGTGCTGCATACTACAGCTACATACTACATGATCTACATACTACATCTACATACTACATCTACAAGTGCTGCATTCTACATGTACTACATACTACATCTACATCTACATGTGCTGCATACTCCAGCTACATACTACATGTACTACATACTACATCTACATACTACATGTACTGCATACTACATCTACATACTGCATGTGCTGCATACTACATCTACATACTACATGCACTGCATACTACATACTACATCTACATACTTCATGTACTACAACTACATGTGCTGCATCTACATCTTACATGTACTACATACTACATACTACATCTACAAGTGCTGCATACTACATCTACATGTACTACATACTACTTCTACATGTACTACATACTACATCTACATGTGCTGCATACTCCAGCTACATACTACATGTACTACATACTACATCTACAGACTGCATGTACTACATACTACATCTACAGACTGCATGTACTACATACTACATCTACATACTATATGTACTGCATACTACATCTACTTACTACATGTACTGCATACTACATCTATATACTCATACTACATCTATATACAACACACTACATCTACATACTACATACAACATGTACTACTTACTACATGTACTGCATACTACATCTATATACTCATACTACATCTATATACAACACACTACATACTACATACAACATGTACTGCATGCTAAATCTACATACTATATGTACTGAATACTACATCTACTTACTACATGTACTGCATACTACATGTACTGCATACTACATCTACTTACTACATGTACTACATACTATAACTATATACTACATCTATATACAACACACTACATCTACAAACTACATACTACATGTACTACTTTCTACATCTACATACTGTCAGGATTTGGCCAGGGTTGTTCCGGGTTTTGGTCACTAGATGCCCCCATTGTGCTTTTTGACCTTATGTTTTTTCCCTTGTTCCCCATTATTATTTGCACCTGTGCCTCGTTTCCCCTGATTGTATTTAAACCCTTAGTTTCCCTCAGTTCTGTGCTCTGTGTTTGTATGTTAGCACCCAGCCCTAGTGTTCTGTGTATTCTTGTCGATTCCGGTGGATGCTCTTGTGGAATTCTGTTTTTGTTTTTGAGTATCTCCTGAGGCTTTTTGTGCTATTCCTACCACCTTTTGGATTTGCCATTTTTGTATTTAAGGACTTCTCCTTTTACTTTATTAAATACACCGTCTTAAGTACTGCTGTGTCTGCCTCATCTTCTGGGTTCTGCTGACTATTCATGGCTCAGTTGGTTAAGTGACTGTTTCTCACTCCGGAGACCCAGGTTTGTAACCGGGTCCTGACACATACTACATCGACTGCATACTACATCTACATTTACATGTACTGCATACTACATCAACATTCTACATATACATACTGCATGTACTACATTCTACATACTACATGTACTGCATATTACAGCTACATACTACATACTACATCTACATACTACATGTACTACATGTACTGCTTACTACATCTACATACTACATGTACTGCTTACTACATCTACATACTACATGTACTGCTTACTAAATCTACATACTACATGTACTGCTTACTAAATCTACATACTACATCTACATACTACATGCGCTGCATACTACATACTACATCTACATACTTCATGTACTACAACTACATACTTCATGTACTACAACTACATACTACATGTACTACATCTACATACTACATGTACTGCATCCTCAATCTACATGTTACATGTACTGCATATTACATCTGCATACTACATACTACATATACATACTGCATGTACTACATACTACATGTACTGCATACTACAGCTACATACTACATGTACTGCTTACTACATCTACATACTGCATGTACTTCATTCTACATCTACATACTGCATGTACTGCATCTACATCTACATACTACATGCACTACATACTACATAATACATCTACATACTTCATGTACTACAACTACATACTACATGTGCTGCATCTACATCTACATACAACATACTACATACTACATCTACAAGTGCTGCATACTCCAGGTACATACTACATGTACTACATACTACATCTACATACTGCATACTACATCTACAGACTGCATGTACTACACTATATGTACTGCATACTACATCTATATACTCATACTACATCTATATACAACACACTACATCTACATACTACATACAACATGTACTGCATACTAAATCTACATACTATATGTACTGCATACTACATCTACTTACTACATACTACATCTACTTACTACATGTACTACATACTACATCTATATACTACATGTGCTACATACTAAATCTACATACTACATGTACTGCATACTACATCTACATACTACATGTACTGCATACTACATCTACTTACTACAACTATATACTACATCTATATACAACACACTACATCTACAAACTACATACTACATGTACTACTTTCTACATCTACATACTACATCGACTGCATACTACATCTACATTTACATGTACTGAATACTACATCAACATTCTACATATACATACTGCATGTACTACATTCTACATACTACATGTACTGCATATTACAGCTACATACTACATGTACTGCATATTACAGCTACATACTACATGTACTACATACTACATCTACATACTACATGTACTGCTTACTACATCTACATACTACATGTTCTGCATACTACATACTACATCTACATGCTGCATGTACTGCATACTACATCTACATACTACATGTTCTGCATACTACATACTACATGTGCTGCATCTACATCTACATACTACATGTACTACATACTACATACTACATCTACAAGTGCTGCATACTACAGCTAAATACTACATGAACTACATACTACATCTACATACTACATGTACCACATACTACATGTGCTGCATCTACATACTACATACTACATGTACTACATATACATGTACTACATACTACATCTACATGTACTACATACTACATCTACATGTGCTGCATACTCCAGCTACAAACTACATGTACCACATACTATATGTACTACATACAACATGTACTGCATACTACATACTACATCTACATACTACATGTAATACATACTACATCTACATGTGCTGCATACTACATGTACTACATACTACATCTACATGTACTACATACTACATCTACATACTACATGTACTACATACTACCTACTACATCTACATGTACTACATCTACATACTACATATACATACTATATATACATACTACATGTGCTGGATACAACATCTACATACTACATGTACTGCATACTACATGTACAGCATACTACATCTACATACTGCATGTGCTGCATACTACATACTACATGTACTGCATACTACACACTACATATACATACTCCATCTACATTCTACATGTGCTGCATACAACATCTACATACTACATGTACTGCATACTACACACTACATGTACTGCATACTACACACTACATATACATACTCCATCTACATACTACATGTACTGCATACTACACACTACATATACATACTCCATCTACATACTACATGTGCTGCATACAACATCTGCATACTACATGTACTGCATACTGAATCTACATACTACATGCACTGCATACTAATACTACATCTACATACTTCATGTAGTACATGTAGTATGTAGTTGTAGTACATGTAGTATGTAGTTGTAGTACATCTACATACTACATACTACATTTACATACAACACACTACATCTGCATACTACATACTACATGTACTGCATACTACATCTACATACTACATGTACTGCATCCTCCATCTACATCTACATATTACATGTACTGCATACTACATCTGCATACTACATACTACATATACATACTGCATGTACGAAATACTACATGTACTGCATACTACAGCTACATACTACATGTACTACATACTACATACTACATGTACTGCATATTACAGCTACATACTACATGTACTGCATATTACAGCTACATACTACATGTACTACATACTACATCTACATGTACTGCTTACTACATCTACATACTACATGTTCTGCATACTACATACTACATCTACATGCTGCATGTACTGCATACTACATCTACATACTACATGTTCTGCATACTACATACTACATGTGCTGCATCTACATCTACATACTACATGTACTACATACTACATACTACATCTACAAGTGCTGCATACTACAGCTACATACTACATGAACTACATACTACATCTACATACTACATGTACCACATACTACATGTGCTGCATCTACATACTACATACTACATGTACTACATCTACATGTACTACATACTACATCTACATGTACTACATACTACATCTACATGTGCTGCATACTCCAGCTACAAACTACATGTACCACATACTATATGTACTACATACAACATGTACTGCATACTACATACTACATCTACATACTACATGTAATACATACTACATCTACATGTGCTGCATACTACATGTACTACATACTACATCTACATGTACTACATACTACATCTACATACTACATGTACTACATACTACCTACTACATCTACATGTACTACATCTACATACTACATATACATACTATATATACATACTACATGTGCTGGATACAACATCTACATACTACATGTACTGCATACTACATGTACAGCATACTACATCTACATACTGCATGTGCTGCATACTACATACTACATGTACTGCATACTACACACTACATATACATACTCCATCTACATTCTACATGTGCTGCATACAACATCTACATACTACATGTACTGCATACTACACACTACATGTACTGCATACTACACACTACATATACATACTCCATCTACATACTACATGTACTGCATACTACACACTACATATACATACTCCATCTACATACTACATGTGCTGCATACAACATCTACATACTACATGTACTGCATACTGAATCTACATACTACATGCACTGCATACTACATACTACATCTACATACTTCATGTAGTACATGTAGTATGTAGTTGTAGTACATGTAGTTGTAGTACATCTACATACTACATACTACATTTACATACAACACACTACATCTGCATACTACATACTACATGTACTGCATACTACATCTACATACTACATGTACTGCATCCTCCATCTACATCTACATATTACATGTACTGCATACTACATCTGCATACTACATACTACATATACATACTGCATGTACGAAATACTACATGTACTGCATACTACAGCTACATACTACATGTACTACATACTACATCTACATACTACATGTACTGCTTACTACATCTACATACTGCATGTACTGCATACTACATCTACATGCTGCATCTACATACTACATGTACTACATACTACATCTACATACTACATGCACTGCATACTACATACTACATCTACATACTTCATGTACTACAACTACATACTACATGTGCTGCATCTACATCTACATACTACATGCACTGCATACTACATACTACATCTACATACTACATGTGCTGCATCTACATCTACATACTACATACTACATACTACATACTACAAGTGCTGCATCTACATACTACATCTACATACTACATGTACTACATCTACATGTACTACATACTACATCTACATGTACTACATACTACATCTACATGTGCTGCATACTCCAGCTACATACTACATGTACTACATACTACATCTACATACTGCATGTACTGCATACTACATCTACAGACTGCATGTACTACATACTACATCTACATACTATATGTACTGCATACTACATCTACTTACTACATGTACTACATTCTACATCTATATACTCATACTACATCTATATACAACACACTACATCTACATACAACATGTACTGCATACTACATCTACTTGCTACATGTACTGCATACTACATCTACATCTACATGTACTACATACTACATCTACATGTGCTGCATACTCAGCTACATACTACATGTACTACATACTACATCTACATACTGCATGTACTGCATACTACATCTACAGACTGCATGTACTACATACTACATCTACATACTATATGTACTGCATACTACATCTACTTACTACATGTACTACATTCTACATCTATATACTCATACTACATCTATATACAACACACTACATCTACATACTACATCGACTGCATACTACATCTACATTTACATGTACTGCATACTACATCAACATTCTACATATACATACTGCATGTACTACATACTACATGTACTGCATATTACAGCTACATACTACATGTACTGCATATTACAGCTACATACTACATGTACTGCATATTACAGCTACATACTACATGTACTACATACTACATCTACATACTACATGTACTGCTTACTACATCTACA